>NC_000078.6:64186299-64486299 GCF_000001635.26 Mus musculus
TCTGCAAAAAGTGATAATTTGACTTCTTCCTTTCCAATTTGTATCCCTTTTACTTCCTTTTTTTTTTTTTTTTTTTTTGTCTAATTGCCCTAGCTAGAACTTCAAGTACTGTGTTGAATATATAAAGAGAGTGGGCAGCATTGTCTAGTCCCTGATTTTAGTGAGATTGCTTGAAGTTTCTCTCCATTCAGTTTGATGTTGGCTACTGGTTTGCCAACATTTGCTTTTACTATGTTGTATGGGCCTTGAATTCCTGATCTTTCCAAGACTTTTAACATAAAGGGGTTTTGAATTTTGTCAAATGGTTTTTCAGCATCTAATGAAATGATCATGTGTTTTGGTTTTTTTGTTTGGTTTTTTGTTTTTTTGTTTTTTTATCTTTGAGTTTGTTTAGGTAGTGGATTATGTTGGTAGACTTCCATATATTGAAACATCCCTGCATCCCTGAGTTGAAACCTACTTGATCTTGTTGAACAATCATTGTGATGTGTTTTTGGATTCAGTTTGCAAGAATTTTATTGAGTATTTTTGTATCAATGTTCATAAGAGAGATTGGTCTGAAGTTCATTCTTTGTTTGCTCTTTGTGTGGTTTTAAGTATAAGCGTAATTGTATCTTCATAGAATGAATTGGGTAATACACCTTCTATTTCTATTTTAAGGAATAGTTTGAAGAGTATTGGTATTAGGTCTTCTTTAAAGGTCTGAGAGAATTCTTCACTAAACCCATCTGATCCTGGACTTTTTTTTTTTTTTTTTTTGATTGGGAGACTATTAATGACTGCTTTATACCTTTAGGTGTTATGGGACAGTTTAGATAGTTTATATGATCCTGTTTTAAATTTGGTACCTTGTATGTGTCTAGAAATTTGTTCATTTCATCCAGATTTTCCAATTTAGTTGAATATAAACTTTTGTAGTAGGATTTGATGTTTTTTTGAATTTCCAGTTTCCGTTGTTATGTCTCCCTTTTCATTTCTGATTTTATAAATTTGTATACTGTCTCTGTGTCCTCTAGTTATTCTGGTTAAGAGTTTATCTACCTTGTTGATTGCTCTTGGTTTTGTTAATTCTTTGTTTAGTTCTTTTTGTTTCTACTTGGTTGATTTCAGCCCTGAGTTTGATTATTTCCGGCCGTCTACTCCTCTTGGGTGTATTTGCTTTTAATGTTCTAGAGCTTTCAGGTGTGCTGTCAAGCTGCTAGTGTAAACTCTCTCCAGTTTTGTTTTAGAGGCACTTTGAGCTATCAGTTTTCCCCTTACCCCTGCTTCATTGTGTGCCATAAGTTTTGGTATGCTGTGTCTTCATTTATTTTCCTTCTGAAATCTTTTTCTTTTAATATTTTTATTAGGTATTTTCCTCATTTACATTGATACATATGCAGCTGGAGTCAAGAGCTCCGGGGTACTGGTTAGTTCATAATGTTGTTCCACCTATAGGGTTGCAGATCCCTTTAGCTCCTTGGGTACTTTCTCTAGCTCCTCCATTGGGGCCCTGTGATCCATCCAATAGCTGACTGTGAGCATCCACTTCTGTGTTTGCTAGGCCCCGGCATAGTCTCACAAGAGACAGCTATATCTGGGTCCTTTCAGCAAAATCTTGCTAGTGTATGCAATGGTGTTCACGTTTGGAAGCTGATTATGGGATGGATCCCTGGATATGGCAGTCTCTAGATGGTCCATCCTTTCGTCACAGCTCCAACCTTTGTCTCTGTAACTCCTTTCCATGGGTGTTTTGTTCCCAATTCTAAGAAGGGGCCAAGTGTCCACACTTTGGTCTTCGTTCTTCTTGAGTTTCATGCGTTTAGCAAATTGTATCTTATATCATGGGTATCCTAAGTTTATGGGCTAATATCCACTTATCAGTGAGTACATATTGTGTGAGTTCCTTTGTGATTGGGTTATCTCATTCAGGATGATGCCCTCCAAGTCCATCCATTTGCCTAGGAATTTCATAAATTCATTCTTTAAATAGCTGAGTAGTACTCCATTGTGTAAAAGTACCACGTTTTCTGTATCCATTCCTCTGTTGAGGGGCATCTGGGTTCTTTCCAGCTTCTGGCTATTATAAATAAGGCTGCTATGAACATAGTGGAGCGTGTATCCTCCTTACCAGTTGGGACATATTCTGGATATATGCCCAGAAGAGGTATTGCAGGATCCTCCGGTAGTACTACGCCCAATTTTCTGATGAACAGCGAGACTGATTTCCAGAGTGGTTGTACAAGCTTGCAATCCCACCAACAATGGAGGAGTGTTCCTCTTTCTCCACATCCTCGCCAGCATCTGCTGTCACCTGAATTTTTGATCTTAGCTATTCTGACTGGGTTGAGGTGGAATCTCAGGGTTGTTTTGATTTGCATTTCCCTGATGATTAAGGATGTTGAACATTTTTCTGGTGCTTCTCTGCTGTTCGGTATTCCTCAGGTGAGAATTCTTTGTTCAGCTCTGAGCTCCATTTTTAATGGGGTTATTTGATTTTCTGGGGTCCACCTACTTGAGTTCTTTATATATATTGGATATAGTCTCCTATCTGATTTAGGATAGGTAAAGATCCTTTTCCAATCTGTTGGTGGTCTTTTTGTCTTATTGACAGTGTCTTTTTCCTTGCAGAAGCTTTGTAACTTTATGAGGTCCCATTTATCAATTCTGGATCTTACAGCACAAGCCATTGCTGTTCTATTCAAGAATTTTTCCCCTGTACCCATATCTTCGAGGCTTTTCCCTACTTTCTCCTCTATAAGTTTCAGTGTCTCTGGTTTTATGTGGAGTTCCTTAAACACTTTTATTAAATAATAAAAAGTCTTTAATTTTTTTCTTTATTTCTTCCCTGACCAAGTTATCATTGAGTAGAGCATTTTTCAGTTTCCATGTGTATGTGTGTTTTCCATTGTTTTTTTTTTTTGTTTTTTTTTTTTTTTTTTTTTTTTGGAATTTAAGACCAGCCTTAGCCTGTAGTGTTGCATTGGATTATTTCAATCTTCTTGTATCTGTTGAGGCCTGTTTTGTGGCCAATTTTATGGTCAATTTTGGAGAAGGTACCATGAGGTGCTGAGAAGAAAGTATATTCTTTTGCTTTAGGATGAAATGTTCTATATATATATCTGTTAGATCCATTTGGTCCATTACTTCTGCGAGTGTTACTGTGTCTCTTTTTGGTTTCTCTTTCCATTATCTGTCCATTGCCTGGAGTGGGGTTTTAAAGTCTCCCACTATTATTGTGTGGAGTGCAATGTGAACTTTGAGCTTTAGTAAAGTTTCTTTTATGGATGTGGGTGCCCTTGCATTTAGAGCATAGAAATCAGAATTGAGAGTTTTTCTTGGTAGATTTTTCCTTTCACCAGTATGAAGTGTCTTTCCTTATCCTTTTTGATAACTTTTGGTTAAAAGTTGATTTTATTTGATATTAGAATGGCTACTACAGTTTGTTTCTTGTTCATTTGCTTGGAAAATTGAATTCCAATCTTTTACTCTGAGGTAGTGTCTGTCGTTGTCAATGAAGTGTGTTTCCTTAATGCAGCAAAATTCTGGGTCCTGTTTATATATCCAGTTTGTTAGTCTATGTCTTTTTATCCAGCAATTGAGTTCATTGATGTTAAGAGATATTAAGGAGAAGTGATTGTTACTCCCTGTTAATTTTGTTGTTAGAGGTGGCGTTATATTTATATGCTTATGTTCTTTTGGATTTGTTGAAAGATTACTTTCTTCCTTTTTCTAGGGTGTAGTTTCCCTCCTTGTGTTGGAGTTTTCCATCTATCATCCTTTGTAGGGCTGGACATGTGGAAAGATATTGTGTAAATTTGGTTTTGTTGTGGAATAACTTGTTCATGGTATCTGAGAGTTTTCCTGGATATAGTAACCTGGGTTGGCATTTATGTTCTCTTAGGGTCTGTATGACATCTGCCTTTATATGTTACTTGACCTTTTTTTCCTTACTGCTTTTAATATTCTTTCTTTATGTAATGTCTTTGGTATTTTGACTATTATGTGTAGGGAGGAAATACTTTTCTGATCCAGTCTATTTGGAGTTATGTAGGATTCTTGTATGTTCATGGGCATCTCTTTCTTTCAGTTATAATTTTGTTCTATAATTTTGTTGAAGATATTTACTGGCCCTTTAAGTTGGAAATCTTCCTTCTTGTATATACCTATTATCCTTAGGTTTGGTCTTCTCATTGTGTACTGGATTTCCTGGATGTTTTGGGTTAGGAGCTTTTTGCATTTTTCATTTTCTTTGTTCTGTCAATGTTTTCTGAGGTATCTTCTGCCCCTGATATTCTCTCTTCTATCACTTGTATTCTGTTGGTGATGCTTGCATCTATGACTCCTGATCTCTCTCCTAGATTTTCTAACTCCCTTGTTGTCTCCTTTTATGATTTCTTTATAGTTTTTATCTCCATTTTCAGATCTTGGAGGGTTTTGTTCATTTCCTTCACCTGTTTGTGTTTTCTTCTAATTCTTTAAGGGAATTTTGTGTTTCCTCTTTAAGGGCTTCTACCTGTTTGCCCGTGTTCTCCTGTATTTCTTTAAGGGAGTTACTTATGTCCTCCTTTTTTTCATACATGATATTTTATGGCAGCAGTAGAAACCCTAACTAAAAGAGCAATACAACCATAATATAGCCATGTCAATATAATGAAATATGCCACAGCCAGCAAGCAATGCCATTCATAGCCTTAAAAAGTAATAATCCTGAACCAGTCACAGGTAGCTGAGCTGTGACTTTTTTTCTTTCTGTGCATATCATGTGTGTTCTTTTGTGATTGGGTTACCTCACTGAGGATGATATCCTCTAGATGCATCCATTTGCCTAAGAATTTCATGAAGTCATTGTTTTGAATTGCTGAGTAGTACTAAATTGTGTAAATGCACCACATATTCTGTATCCATTCCTCTGTTGAGGGACATATGGGTTCTTTCCAGCTTCTGTCTATTATAAATAAGGCTGCAATGAACATAGTGGAGCATGCGTCCTTATTACAAGTTGGAACATCTGGATATATGTCCAGGAGAGGTATCATTTGATCTTCCAGTAGTACGATGTCCAAATTTTCTGAGGAACAGCCAGACTGATTTCCAGAGTGATTGTACCAGCTTGCAAAACCACCAACAATGGAGGAGTGTCTGTCTTTCTCCACATCCTCACCAGCATCTACTGTCACCTGAATTTTGATCTTAACCATTCTGACTGGTATGAGGTAGAATCTCAGGGTTGTTTTGACTTGCATTTCCCTGATTATTGAGAATGTTGAACATTTTTTTCAGGTGCTTCTCAGCCATTCTGTATTCCTCAGTTGATAATTCTTTGTTTAGCTATGTACCCCATTTTTAATAGGGTTATTTAATTTTCTGGAGTCCAGCTTCTTGATTTCTTTGTATATATTACATATTAGTCCCCTATCTGATTTAGGAATTTAAAGATCCTTTCCCAGTCTGTTGGTGGCCTTTTTGTCTTAGTGACAGTGTCTTTTCCCTTACAGAAGCTTTGCAATTTTATGAGGTCCCATTCTGGATCTTACAGCACAAGCCATTGCTGTTCTGTTCAGGAATTTTTCCCTTGTGCCCATATCTTCGAAGCTTTTCCCCACTTTCTCCTCTCTAAGTTTCAGTGTCTCTGGTTTTATGTGGAATTCCTTGAACCACTTAGACTTGAGCTTTGTACAAGAAGATAAGAACAGATCAATTCACATTCTTCTACATGTTAAACGCCAGTTGTGCCAGCACTTTGTTGAAAATGCTGTCTCTTTTCCACTGGATGGTTTTAGCTCCCTTGTCAAAGATCAAGTGATCATAGGGGTGTGGGTTCATTTCTGGGTCTTCAGTTCTATTCCATTGATCTACCTGTCTGTCCCTATACCAGTACCATGCAGTTTTTAATCACAATTGCACCATAGTACAGCTTGAGATCAGGCATGTTGATTCCAACACAAGTTCTTCTATTGTTGAGAATAGTTTGTACTATACAAGGTTTTTTGTTATTCCAGATGAATTTGCAAATTGCCCTTTCTAACTCGGTGAAGAATTGAGTTGAAATTTTGATTGAGATTGCATTGATTCTATAGATTGCTTTTGGAAAGATAACCATTTTTACTATATTGATCCTGCCAATCCATGAGCATGAGAGATCTTTTCATCTTTTGAGATCTTTGATTTCTTTCTTCAGAAACTTAAAGTTCTCATCATCATGAGAAGTGAGTTTAGATCTGAGTCTTGCTTTTCTGTTGTGATGGACTATCCAGGACTTGTTATGGTGAGAGAATTGGGTTCTGATGATGCCATGTAGGCTTGGTTTCTGTTGCTTCTGTTCTTATGCTTGCCTCCCACCATCTGATAATCTTTAGTGCTCCCTGCCTTCCCTATATCTGACTGGAGCCTGTCCTTCCTGTAATCCTGGTTGAGTCAGAACTCCTCAGAGTCCAACTGTCTCTGTGATCCTGTGATTCCAGGATCCTGTGATCCTAAAACTCTGTGTATGTCAGAGTTCCTGAGATTCAAACTACCTCTGAAACATTGAGATCCTGGTGTGACTAAGCTCCTGGGATCCTGGGATCTTAAGATCCTGGGCATGCTAGAATGCCTGGGAGTGGAGACTCCTCTTGAGGTTGTGGGACTGGCTGCTGTCAAGTTTGCGCCTCAGATCCCTTAATTTCAAGACTCTATCAAGGAATTCTTTAGAGTTAAAATAACCAGTTTATTTTAAATTTTAAAAAAATCTTTTATTTATTTATTTTTTTTACAGTTCAGAATTAATTCCCCAACCCTACTGACCACCCTCCAACTGTTCCACATCCCAATACCCCCTCCCTATGCCCTGTCTCCACAGGATGCCCCCATGCCACCAAGCACCACCCAACCAGACCTCTAAACTCCCTAGAACCTCCAGTGTTTCTCTAGATCCAACCCTCCAATATCATTGTTAGCACTATAGCAGAGCCTCTAAAAAGACCTCCTTTTATTATCTCTCCAGGCCGCATTCCAAGGAGATGAGATCATCACATCTCTTTGAAAATTTTGTTCTCCTCCTTTCTGTGGACTCCTTCAGAACTGGAGTCTATTGCCATTCCTAACTATCAGCTTTCAAAATCTAGAAAAATATTTTAACTGGAATACCCAATGGCCATAACTATCAAGCCCAAAGATAATTTCCTACCAGGCAACCCTGGTAGGAAATTTACATTCTCTAAAAATTCAGAGAATAAGCAGGAGCAAAGAACAAATCACCCACTTAACAAAGAAAATCTAACAATAAGCACCTAGATCTAAATAGTCCTAATCTCAGATGCCAAGGTGACAACATAAAAACACAATCAATAAAAACCAGGATAAAATGTCTTCACTAGAGCTCAGCTATCATTCCACAGCAGTCCCTGAGTATTTTAACATGCACAAGGAAAAGACCAAAAACCAGTCTTTATGAATATAATAAAGGATCATAGACAACTATCAAGTAGGTTTCATTACAGAAATGCAGGGATGGTTAAATACATGACAATCAGTGAATGTAATCCACCTTATAAACAAACTGCATATATATATATATATATATATAATCATTTAATTATATACAGAATGGGCTGCTGACAAAATCCAACACCCTTTCATAATAAAAGTTCATGGAGATAATAGAGATACAAGGGACATACCTAATATAATAAAGGCAGTTACAGCAATCCATAGTTAACAGCAAACTAAATAGGGAGGTACTCAAACCAGTTCCACTAAAGTCAGGAACAATAAAGTTGCTCACTCTCTTTATGTCTATTCAGTATGACACTTGAAGTCTTAGCTATAGCAATAAGAAAACCAAAGGAGATAAAAGGTATATAAATTTGTAAGGAAGAAATCAAAATATTGTTATTTGCAGATGATATGAAGCATAAGAGATCTTAAATATTTACTAGTGAACTCCTAAAGCTGATAAACACTTTTTAGGAACGTAGCTGGATACAAGATTAATTAAAAAATCAGTACACCCCTTTATACAAATGACAAAGGAGATGAGAAAAAATATGGGAAAAAAACACCACCCTTCACAATAGCCTCAAATAATGTAAATTATTTTTGGGATAACTCAAACAAAGCAGGTGAAAGGCTGGCATGATAAAAAAAAAACTGCAAGTCTTAAAAATAAACTGAAGAAGATATCAAAGATGCAAAGTTTTGTCATGATCAAAAAAAAATGCCCTGTTATAGATTTCAGCTTATGAGTCTCCTGAATGTATGAAAAAGTGGCTCTCTAATACTTGTCCCTGCTCATGGGACACTTTTACTTCTGTTGGATTATTCTTGTCTTGCATTTTTGTTTTACCCAGTTTATTTTGTTTTGTCTTGTTTCATTGTTTTCTCCTAGAAGTCTACTGAAATAGACCAAAAGGGACCTATGGATATAGAATTTTGCATTACAGTATACAGCAACAGACCAAACTTCAACACCAGAGGGAAGGTAAGGTGGCGAGGAACCGAGAAATTATAATGAGGATATATAATATGAGAAAAGAATATATTTTCAATAAGAACAATTCTATAACAAGAAAAAAGTAAAAATTAAAGAATATTGTAGGCATTTATCTAAATGCTCATTCAGAATTCTTAGTAATATTTAAACTTAGCATAATAGAGTATGAAATAAATTCTCATCATTGTTCAGAGTCATTAGGGTAATAAGTTGGTCATCTGTTGGAAAATATTTCTAATCATTTAGTTGAATATACTGCTATTTTAGAAGAATAATTGATAATCCTAGGACACTTTTATTTAAGACCAAAATTGAACCATGAAGTTAGCAAAGGAAGAAAAGCATCATTTTTATTTCATTGTGTATCTGTCTGTGTGTTGCACACGAGACTGATGTGGGATGTCTGAATCTCTGAGGTAAAATTACAGGAGGTTGTGAGCTGCCTGATGCGATTGTTGAGAGGTAAGCTTCTGTCCTTGAAAAGAAAAACAGGTGCTACTGAGTCATCTCTCTAGCCCCACACTCATCTGTTGGCTGACATCTCCACTGACTTTGTTTCTAAGCTTCTATGAGAAGTGTATTTATAAACATGGACATATAGATGTCTCTGCAGTTTATTGACTTACCACCTTCAGGAGTATACCATACTGATTTCGATGGTGATTGTCTTTCTCTACACCCTTTGATTATCATTTACTTTCTTGGTTAAATCCTTCTGAATTAAGTGATGCCGAGACTCAATGCAACATTAACTTGAATTCCCCGGGTGACTAAGGATATTGAATATTTTCAATATGTTTTTGTGAGTTCTATTTTTTCATACAAACACTCTTTATTCAGTTAATTAGCCAATCTATTGATTGAATAATGAGTGTTTAATTTTTGATGTTCTTTAAATGTGCTAGATTTTAATCATTCATTCAGTGAATAATTAGCTTAGACTGTTACAGATTTTGTAGATAGTCTCATCACTCTGGCAATTGTTTCTTTTGTTTTTTACTGAAGTATTTCAATTTAATGAAATTCCATTTTTAAATCATGATGTGTTTCTTCCCTGAGCTACAAGAATCATCTTTAAAGAATCCTTGACTAGGATATAGGAAAAAGAGGTCTGAATGGATAGGAAGAAGATAACACAATACATGTGGCATGAAATCAGGAGACGACAGAGGAACTAAAGTGACAGTGGAAGGGACTTGAGAGTTGAGTAGACAATTAGTGAAGAAGACAGATTCAGCAAAAGCAAAGTATTATATAAACATGCTACATGAAACCATTGCTTTTGTGGTAAGTTTTAAAAATCAAATTTTTATGAAATTCTTGAGGCCCAAGGGAGGCTTGGTGAAGGGGCATCATCTCAGAGACAGACAGGTTACAGAATAGAATGAGAAACTGTTGGGTTGACTGGAAGGGGAAATGACTGGATTGTAAATGAAAATAATTTCTTCCATACATGATAATGGTATCTCCCTTACCAGGTAATGTTGGGAGACACAGCTGGAATTGGGGGTTATTGGGAGTATCAAAAGCTAGTGTGGTAGAAATTCCCTGGAATCCATGAGGCTAACCCTAGTGAGGACTCCTAGTTATAGAAGCTATGGAGTCTGAAGGGGCCATCTTTTGTAAAAAGAAAAGCTTCCAGTGGTGAGACTGGGCTAAGTTTGTCTGAGTTATTGGCCAAGGAGATCTCAAGGGAGATTCCTAAACAACCCAGGCTGATGCTAGGACAGAAGTTCCCCTTTTGAAAATTAATAGTGGGTCCCCATTGCTTAGAACAACTTTGCTCAGCTTACTGAATGAAGAGAGGTGGAGTTGATATGGTCTTGGAGCCTTCACCCTTACATTCTAGTCGCTTTCACATGAGAAGGAACTTGACAGGTAATGGAAAGAGGAACCTAGACACCAATCCAGCCAGAATACCTTCCACCTACCTACAATCTGTCCTGCCTTTAACATCTACTGAGGGACCAGTAGTGTAGAACATGTTGGGGTGGCCAAACAACGTGTGATTGAACATGAAGCCCATCTTGTGAGAGTAATCCCATGTCCTACACTGGATGGTCAGAACTAAAGACTGGATATCTCAGAGACCTAGGATAGAAACAATCACCACTGAAAAACCAAAAAAAAAAAAAAAAAAAAAGCGCAATGAAATGATTCCTAATGATATTCTGAATGATTCCTAATGATATTCTGCTCTACTCATAGATTGGTGTCTGTAAAGTCATCATCAGAGGCTTTCTCTGGCAGCAGATGGTAACAGTCAGAGAGACTCAGAGTCAACCAGAGGACACAAAGAGAACATGGCCCGGCAAAGTGATGCTTCTCCCCTATTAATCAGGGCTCACATGGGCTCATGGTGACTGAAACAGCAAACACAGTGCTTGTATGTGTCTACACCAGGTTCTCTGCATATATGAAATGGCTGCTAACTTGGTATTCTTGTGGGATTCATAACAATGGGAACATGTGTGTCTCTGTCTCTTTTGCCTGTTTTTAAGACTTTTTTCTCCTATTGAAATGCTTTGGAGAGGCTCTTTTCTGAGGAGTAAATGGAGTACATTTGGGGGAGAAAGGAGGTAGACAGTGTCATGTAAAAGAAATGGAGAGAGGGGAAAGTGTGTTGGGATGTATTTTATGAAAAAAGAAGCTATTTTCAATATATCTTGAAACCTTTGTGGTGGTGATGGTGGTAGTGGTTGTGGTTTCAAGTTTCTAGGTCTACAATAGGGACTATGTTTAGTTTTGAACTGATTCTTTTTGCAAGGTGAGAGAAATACATCTTACCCTTCTTCATAGCACTATTTATGGAAAACACTGTCTTGTCTCAAGGTGAGATTTTGAAGCCTTTGTCAAAACTTAAGTGGACTAAATTGATTTCTCAGTCCTTTATTTTCTTTCTGTGGACTGCACATTTGCTTTGCTCTGCACCATGCTGTTTTTTTTCCTATTGCTTTGTATCATAATTTGACATCAGGTATTATGATGCTTCCAGCATTGCTGTGTTTTGTTTTGTTTTGTTTTGTTTTGTTTTGTTTTGTTTATGATTACTTTGGCTAGTCAGAGTCTTTTATGCTTCCATGTGAACTTGACCTTTAGTTCTATGAATAATGCACATGAAAGATTGATGAAAACTTAATTGATTCTGTATATTACTCTTGCTACCAAAATTGTTTTATCATATTTATTCTGCCATCTATGAGCATGATATTTCATCCATCCTCTAGTATTTTCTATTACCTATTCCCTTTAGGTTTTCTTCAGTTGGAAAAGTGGTAGAAAAGACTGTGTATAACTTTTTCAGAGGAAAACAAAAAAATTGATTGTTGCTCTGTTCTGATAAATCTGAATGAAACTAATTTAAAATGCTAAATGTACTAAGTCTACAGCATGCACTTGATAATGCACGTAATAATTACAGATGCATTCTAAGTCAAGTATTAAAACAACTGGATTAAAAGCAGCACAATTTGGCAAGCAATTCAACTTTTCCCAATGGTTAAGAAGATTTTCCTGCCTAGAGTAACTGCGATAATTATCTTTCAAACTATTTCATTTTGTCACAATCTACAGATGTAGCTCAAACCAAATCAGTGCTCCTTAATAATATGGATTGAAAAACAAATGTAAGCTTATTTTCAGGACTCAGGGCAGGGTAAAGGAGAAGCTCTATTCGAGATCTGGCTTCTGGTTTCTCATGTCTGTCCTCCTAATGGCAAAGGTTCACAGATCTCCCTCTTTGAATCATGAAATCACATGCTTTCCCCAGCTTCCCTGAACTTACTGCAGCTGTGTGTATCCTGTTCTGCTGTCTCAATCAAGGATAATGAATGTGTTTTGGATACTAGACAAAGGACCCTACTAAATGCCTAAACCAGCATTCTGGCAGAACTAGTCCTTAGTCTGAGTCCTCTCTGTCATGTGACTACATTCCCACTGCCACTCACTATTGAATTGAGAATATAGCTCCGATATTTTTTGTGAATTCTAATCTCAAACTAAAAGACAAGAATTTAAATATTGGCCCAACTTCTTTGCTTGTTTTAGTGATGTAGACTATTTTATAACACAAATCAAATTGTTTTATCCCCAAGAAAAACATATCAAAGAAGAGCTCAAAAATTAAGGATTGCAATGATAAACAAATACAAACAGAACTTTAATGTATGGCTTCTAAGTCATAACTGTAGGTTTCCCAGTAATTATACTTCCTTCTCCTCAAAACTACGTTAGAAAAAAATGCAGTCCTATAAGCTAAAATTTCTAAATAATATCCTAATCACCAATTTACCATAGTAACCTTGAAGCCTTGTTATGAGAACACTAGTATGTCATTACAATGATATTTACAGACACAATTTAATCATGGTAATTTTTTCACAGGGAAAACAGTTTAATATACTTGTATTGGTTTTCTCTTGCAATATTAGACATATGTAACTGCACACAAAATCCAATGAGCACTAAGAACATTGAACATGATATATATTTTATGTCGAGGGACTTGACTTTCATGCTACATGCCTGTAGACTCAGAGAGAGAGATAAGGTTTAATGACAGTCCAAGCTGCATAGAAAGAGTCTGTCTTTAGAAAACAACAACAATAAAACACATGTGCAAATACACATAAGAGCCAAAGTCTGCCACTATATAAAGTTGGTCATGTCACCAAAAGGATATCAAAGTTATAAAATGGTTCACTTAAATATGGCACACACAACTATATAAAGTAACTGCTATCTGAAGTAAAGGAACTAATAAATACTAATGTAAAATCACTACAAAACTTGAATGCTTCATTTTAAAAATTGATAGATAGATCATATAGGGAGAAATTAAGTACCACAAAAAAGTCCTGAACAGCACTGTAGATGCTATTGATGCAGATGCTGTGTATGACTTTACAGACATACACCGAGCACCCCATCATCAAGAGCAGAACATATTCACAAGTAATATTATCCACAATAGATGATATGGTAGACAACAAAATGGTTTTGAAATTAAGAAATAAAAGTCATATTTAGCATTTGTACCAAAATGTTTATGAAGCTAAGTATCAGATGCATGATGAAAAATACGGAAATTATAAGAATCTGAAAAAAATCAAAATATTTGAAACTAACATTCACAAATGTCCATTTTACCAAAAATGATCTATGTATTCAATGAAAAGCCCTATCAAAATTCCAATAGTATTTTTATGAATATGAAGTTTGCTTAGGCATTATATATTTCACCCCAAAAAGCAGTAACTATATGAGGTAATGAATATTCTAATTCAGTTAGAGACTTTATTTCACAAAGCACATGTTTCAACACATTTAAGGGTTAAGTGCATACTTTTTTTTATAGTCAACTGAATCTCAAAAGGCTGGGAAAATGGCATTTCCAGGACCAATGGCCTGTTCAGAAATCAATAATATTTTTTTCTATTTTATAACTTTTCATGTGAAATCTTATCATCTTTACAAAACCACAACCCACTTGCATTTAGTAAAATCTACTGCAAAGGGAGCAGCCCCATAGGTGAATTATTAGGTCTCTAATATATTTCCTTAAATATTCAGGTGAACTTAATACATTTAAAAAATGAATAAGCTGCTTACATGCATACGTGAATACATAGTTGCTTTGGGGTGGGGATTTGTGTCAACTTATATAAGGAGAACACTTTAAGAGATAATGTAAAAATTTATGATTTTCTGATGCAATGAACATATTTGTGAATTTTTATCATAGATATTTATAAAAATAAAACCAATAAAAATAAGAATAAGTATATAAAAGCCTAACTAATAAGCTACAGCAAAGATCACCATGTTGATGAATGGAACTCTAAATGATCAATAAGCCCTCCTTTGCTGAGAAACTTAGACACTGAAAATGCTTACAGTCACATTTAAACACTATAGAAAATGGGGATTTAGTAAATAAGTGGTGAAATACACTACACATCTTAAGAAACGATGCTTAAAACAATAGATACAATTTCATATCCATCAGATGATCAAGGGATTGAAAGGTAGATAGGTAAAATGTTGATAGAGAGAATATGGGTATGGAAGTATTCCTACAGTATAGTTGGTAATTTCCTCTGAAATTTATTAACACAAATAGTCTGAGAACCAGAAATTCTGTTCTTGAAAACATGTTAATTAAATTGTTCCAAGTATAAAAGGAGAATGTAGTGTATGTAACAGTGTTTTTGTTGATTTTTTTATGACTACAAACTGGAAAAAATTTGAAAGAGAATGCCAGGAATGATCATATATAAAAATACAGTAGCTACACTTGTACACTGCATGCATGTAGATACATACCAGAAACTCATAAGCAATGGGCTTGATGCAAATATAAACAAAGCTATAAAGTTAAAGAAACATATAGTACAATTTATAAAGTATTACTATGTACTTTATAAAATGTCAAGTATTTTCCAAAAGAAAAATATAGCAATAACAGGAAATCAAAAGATCAAAAAAAAACATGTGTTAAAATACCTATCTTCCTGAATCAATTGTTACATGACTGTGTAAAAACATTAATAGAGGTATTTAAGTGTGTTATGTTTTGATTTTTTCCTCTTTTACTTTTGAAATGTCTGTAAATTATATTCTTTGTTTTAAATTTTTATTAGATATTTTCTTCATTTACATTTCAAATGCTATCCCAAAAATACCCTATACCCTCCCCATGCCCAGCTCCCCTACCCACTCACTCCCACTTCTTGGCCCTGATGCTCCCCTGTACTGGGACATATAAAGTTTGCAAGACAAATCTTCCCAATGATGGCCAACTAGGCTTTTTCCCTCTTTTAATTTTTATTTTTAATTGTGTATATAAGGGGTTAGAGATATGTTATTTATTTATTTATTTATTTATTTATTTATTTATTTAAATTTCAGGTGTTATCCCCTTACCCTGTTTCCCTCTCTCCAGGAAAACCCCTATCCCATCCTCCCTTCCACTGCTTCTATGAGGGTGTTCCTCCACCACCCACCCACCACTCCAACCTCCCTGCCCTTGATTCCCCTGCACTGGGGCATCTATCGAGCCTTCATAGGACCAAGGACCTCTCCTCCCATTGATGCCTGAAAAGGCTATCCTCAGCTGGAGCTATGTGTACTCTTTGGTTGATGACTTAGTTTCTGGGAGTTCTGGGGGCGGGGTTCTGGTTGGCTGATATTGTTGTTCTTCCTATGGGGTTGCAAACCCCTTCAGCTCCTTCAGTCCTTTCTCTAACTCATCCATTGGATACCCTGCACTCAATCAAATGGTTGGTTGTGAGACTCTGACTGTGTATTGTAAGGCTATGGCAGGGCCTCTCAGGAGACAGCTATATCAGGCTCCTTTCAGCAAGCATATTCTTCCACAATAGTTTTGGAGTTTGGTGATTGTATCTGGGATGAATCCCCAGGTGGGGCAGTCTCTGGATGGCCTTTCCTTCAGTCTCTGCTCTGCACTTTGTCTCCATATTTGCTCTCGTGAGTATTTTGTTCCTCTTTCTAATAAAGACCGAAGTACCCACTCTTCAGTCTTCCTTCTTGAGCTTCATATGGTTTGTGAATTGTATCTTGGGTATTTGGAGTGCACTCACTTATAAGTGTGTTATGTTTTAATTGGAGTATAGCAAATTATCACATAATCAGGGAGCTGAAAATATACACGTCATTATCATATAACCCATTAGGATGAGAAGGCCAGATATAGCTTAACTGGGCTTTCTATAAAGGATTTCACAAGGCTGACAGCTAGAAGCCAATACCTATATTCAGCTTTCTTGTCTCTTCTGAACTCATCTAGCTACTGAGAGAATTCTTTTTCTTACAACTATAATTTTCATGATGGTTTATCCCACAAGACCATCAAAAGAATATCTCTGTGATATGTCAGTTTCTTATCAAAGGCTTGCCTCATTATATTAAGTATCCACAGAATAATCTCTCTTTGCTTTTCCTGAGTGACACAAAGTTTAATTCAAAATCAGCTGCTTTAGTAATCTAATTACAGGAAAGACAGCCAATGCTGTTTCCAGGAACTGACCACAATATAAAAAGGAAGGGGGTGAGGAGATACAGAAGACATGGAAATTTTATAATATATGTTTATGCATTAAACTTTTATAACTTAAAGTTGTATAAAATTTCAAGAATATCAAGTATATAAAATGATGGATGCTAACTTGATTTATGAAATAACATAAGCTTGTAATGAATATTATAAAAATAATATGATTTTATAAACATTAAAACTAGAAATAATAGAAAATGTAAGCATTGCCTAGCTATACTGATGGAATAAGCTGCTATAATAATCATAATCTTTGCTAAAAAAATAAAGTGAGCACTTTAAGCAAATAGCAATACAGTAACTTCTACACACTAATGATTCCCACCTCTTGTCTATGAGGGTTTTTTCTTTCTTTCAATTTTTATTTCTGAATATGTGTCTGCACATAGGTAAATGTATGGGTGCTTGTGATTTGTTTGTATCTGTGATTTAGTAGTTGAATATTTATGTATAAATGAATGGCAGCAATAACAAAAGTAATGGATGGAATGCAATTAGTTACGCAAGTTATCCAAATAGTGACCTAAAACTGCACATTAAGCACCATGTAGAGCACAGAACCATCCATCACACCTCTGCCTTCCTCCTCCAATAGAAAGCCATGAAATTCATGTGACTGTCACCTACTGTGCTAACCAACAGTGTTTCCCTTAATAATCTTTCCTGTAGGAGCAGCCTATGCATAGTTCCTTTAAGGTATCACCCCAGAAATATGAATGGAGTAACTTTATTCATTAGTTCTATTATAAAATTCCAGGTTAATGAAAATCTTTCCACATTGAGATCCGTAGTTTTAAAAATTATGAGTTTGACCAAACTGAGGCCACTAAAAGTTTCTCTCTATTTGATCTAGACTTTTCTAGGTTTTTATTTTTTCAATTTTACTTCTTACAATAAAGCAAACC
Source organism: Mus musculus (assembly GCF_000001635.26). NCBI lineage: Eukaryota > Metazoa > Chordata > Mammalia > Rodentia > Muridae > Mus > Mus musculus. The sequence goes on from NC_000078.6 coordinate 64,203,731, forward strand.
CTTCAACAACTGTGATCACTTATGCTTATCTATTAAGATCAAAGTGGAATGTTGACAACAGGAGAAAGAAACTATGGAGTTAAAGTGGACACATTGAAATCCAGCTCTTTTGTTTGTTTGTTTTGCTTTGCTTTTAATCTTGACAAGCTCTGCTTGACCATTGCATTATAATACCTATAACAAAAAGCAGTAGTGATTTTTCAGCACTTTTGATCTTATTTGAAAATCAGTGAACATTAATTTTTCTCTACATGAATATCATCATGGGCACTAGAGTGATATTTAAGCTCTAGAACAACTAGTATAAAGAATGGTAAAAGAAGTGCAGCTGATATGCCACAAGTGGAAAGGAATGTGAATCATAATGCATGATCAATTAAAAATACAAAAAAAATCTAAAAATGAATACAAGATAAAATTAGGACAAAATAGTGGAAACAAATATAAATAGTAGCACATAAAGTGGATAGAAATATGAAGCTATCCACAATTATTTTGAAATGTGGTGCTCTAAATGCAGCAATTTAAGATAGTTTGTTCAGTGGCTTTAAAAAGACTGTTTCATGATGCTTAAACAAGGCCTAGTAAAAATATGAATGTTTGAGGAAAATACATTATAATAAAAAATATTAAAAAATATAAATGTAATGTAATGTAGAATAATGCCAATCAAACCAAGTTTCAAAGACAGCTAAATTTAATTCAAAGAAAACTATCAGGGACAATGAAAAACATTAGATAATAAAAAAGGTGCACTCCCAAAGAAGGGATAGCAACTATTAGCTCAAAAGCACCAAACATCAAAATATCAAACTATTTAAAGGAAGAAAAGATAGGGAAACTATTATAACTGCCTATCCTGCCATACTGCTACCAGAAATGGAGAGAAACAACACATAGAAAGTGAGTTGAGACAATAAATGAAGTCAACACCACCACCAATGAGTGGGGTTCCATTAACAAAAATGGACAGTTTTACCAAAGGACAGAATTCACATTCTCAAGCTCACATGTGCCAAACACCAGGAATTAGCCTGTATTGAGTATAAGGCATCATCTTTGTATTCACAAGAATACAAATTATATAATCTCTGCTCTCTGACTATGGTAGAATTGAATTAGAAAACATTTTTTTTAAGATAACTGGAAATGTTTTCTATTTCTTTTTTATTAATCGTTTTATAATTTACATTTTAAGTGCTATTCCCCCTTCCCGATTACCCCTCAAAAAAACCCCCATCCCAGCCCTCTCTCCCCTTCCCTTTGCCTATATGAGGGTGCTCCTCTAGCCACACACCCTCTCCCACCTCACTGCTCTAGCATCCCCCTGTGCTGGGGCCTCAAGCCTCCACAGGACTAAGGGCCTACCCTCTCACAGATGTCAACTAAGACCATCCTCAGCAGCATATGTATATGTAGCCATGGATTTATCCATGTATACTCTTTGTTTGGGGTTCAGGTGCAGGGAGCTCTGGGTGATCCAGCTAGTTGATACTGTTCTTCCTATGGGATTGCAATACCTTTCAGCTCCTTCAGTTCTTCCCCTAAATCTCCCATTGAACATTGAGATTAAATATATAGTTTTAAAACACATGGGTCAAAGCGAATTCTGAAAATAAAATTTAAAATACCTTGTACAAAAGAGAAATGAAGACATAGCTAGTTAAGTTTCATATTTAGTAAAAGCTCATTACAAGGAAATATAGTATATAGTATTCATATGAGAAAAATGTCTAAAATTAATTATCTAAGTTTCCACCATAGGAAATACATAAAGAAGAGAAAAATAATCTAAAGTAAATAAAATAAAGTATTGCAATTACAGAATAAATCAATGAGGAAGCCAGAAGAGAACATCAATGAAACAGGAACCCAGTGTTTAGTGGGAAAAATCAATAAAATTGATGTCCTCAGCAAGACTACACCAAATTAAAATTTACTAATATCAGAAATTAAAGGGTAGATATTAAATATTTTGTATATATTAAAAGGACATTAAAGCAACATTATTTTCCTGTATTCTTTTAGGTGAAATGGAGACACTCTTTGAGAGTTAATCTTCTAGAACAAAAAGCAAAAAAATCTCTGAATAAATTTATATTAATTGGATTAATAATTAATAATATTCTCAAATAAAATGAAACCATGCCTATATTGTTTCATTGCTGTGTCTATTAATTATTTAATTACAAATGATACTAGTTTTAAAGAAATCAATAAGTGACATTGTTAACATTCCAATTTTATTCCTCTTAGATTTCTAATTAGCCAATCTTTATCAGTTCCATTGAAATTCTATAATCTCACCTTCAAACCACTTCTTCTACTCAGCAGGATTAGTTAAAGGTACTAGTCTGATTGAGTTATACCACTATTTGGAAAATTCCTTCACTCCTGGACTAGTCACAGAAGCAGAAACCTAGGCTCTTGTGCTATTCATTTCTACCTTCTCCTCTTAGGACACTGTCTATTAAAATGTAGTTACTGTGTCAAAAGAAGTCCAAGTCACATGAAAAAAACACAAATAGTTATGTCACTTAAAATTCCATTTAATAGCAAATGTCAAGTTTTATGAGTGGACCATATTTGACATCAACCTAGTCAGTCTTCCAAATGACTAAGCATCCGACCAAGATCTTAGTGCACTTGCCTACAAAGAAATCTCAAGCCTTAACCTGGTGGTGTAAGCTTTCACAATTCAAAGATCTTCAAAATGATGAAAGACACAAAAAGAGTCTTGAGTAATGGATATCTTGCTATCTAATAATAGTTAATAATAATATTGTAATACTAGCATTTGCCTCTTCAGATACTTTCTCAGTGTCATAACTGCCAAATTATCTGCATATGTTGTAATGTTAATGAGCAAACAGTTGGAAATCTAATACAAAGAACCTGAACTAGAACAGATAAAAGAAACTGTGGCAAAGAATTGCAGCAGTGCCCTAGGAGCCCTGAGATCTCATTCTAAATTAGTTGTCAAGGTAAAATCAAGCAATTACCTAGTTAATGTGGATTGTGAGACAAGAGGAAGAAGCAAGGGTGACACCCAGTATCTGGGAGAGTAGAGGAAATTAGAAAGGCAGAAGCAGGTTAGGTCTAGCTCATAAAAATCATTCTTATTACATTACCAAGTTGAGATCTTTTACACAGAGAAATCAACTGGTGACATGGATATAGAAAACTAGTATATTAAATGCATTTTGAAGCTGGCAATTTAGTAACCTGAAATCTAATAGTGATTTTTTTTTTTAAGGACAGATACTGAGCTACATCACTAACAAGATATTGTAGATAAAGAAGATACAAAGTTTGATAAGGAAGACCCAATCCCAGGCTGAAGAGAGTGAAAGAAGAGTCAGAGAGTCTTAGGGGTAGCAGTGTGATATGAAAAAGCTAAGCTAAGCATTGAGAAAACAATTCACTAAAGAAAAAATATAGGGAAGAAAGATTAGTATTGCATCAGCTTTGTGTAAAGATTAGTATTAATCAGCTTTTCTCTCAGTACTTTGTGTCAGATATAAAAACAAGTGTTTACAAATATGACTTAACTCTCACAAAAAAAAAAAAATCCTACCATCTGTGAATAGTGTCCATTCTGCAAAAATGATACAACTCTATCATACTTACAATTGTAGGACATCATATCCAAATTAAATTTCTGATGAAATATGTTGAGAAACATTACAATTAATCTAATATTAAGAAAAATAACACTCAAATGTGGTCTTGTAGATTTATTTCTCATATATATATATATATTCTGTTAGGAGCAAAAACTTATCTATTATACAAACAAAACGAGTTTTGGACACGTTTTCACCTTAAGAAAGAATATTCATTACAAATATTTGCAAAGCTTTGTTTTCCTTTGTTTGTATAACAGAAGTCCATAACCCCTTTTCTTCATCCTAGCAATCTGCTTTTCCAAGGAATAAACTTCTAGATAGAAATTCTATGCCTGCGTTGTCTTTCCTGACCACCATGGCAAGAAGCAAGTAAGGGTGCAGGAAGGCACATGCTCCATGGAGAGCAGCTAAGCCCTAAGATGACTCCCACAATCTTTGCCATAGATAAGCAGCATGGTGCACGCCAGCATCCATCTCCCACCCCCCTCACCAAGTGTCTTCTTTCTGCAGCTCCTCCCAATTTTCTAAAGCACATAATGGAGCTGCCTTACCAGTGGTTATGTAATTGACCTCCATATAATGCATGGGATGATTTGCTAAAGCCCTATCTAAACATATGCCAAGGGAATCATTTCAAACAAAAGCAGAAAGCTTGCCTGCAATTTCTGAGGGATTTATTTTTAGCCTCCACACAAGTTCAGGACACAGAGTTAGGCAAACACATTGGGATGATGTTCTGTGTTGAAGCTTCTAGATATGGAAAAAGTTATTTATGTAAATCTATAGTTATCATAGTAACCTGAATTGTGCATATGTATGTGCAAGAGTGCACGGTTGTATCCATTAAAATCTCAACTGGTTTAGTTGTCTAAATTTTAAAGTAAATAATTTAACAGTATTATATAAAATATTTTGCTTTATTTACATTTTAAAATTAATAAAAATTCATATAATTTCTCCTCTTTCTTACATCACTACAACCCTCCAATATCCCTTTCGTCCCACTCCTTCTATGCACGCCACTCCCTCTCAAATGGTGGCATCTTTATCTTTGTTTACTGTTGTTACACACACACACACACATGTGTGTGTGTGTGCCTCTGAGTGTGAGCCTCTGTGTGTGTGCCTCTCTGTATGTGTGTGTGTTTGTGTGTGTGTTTTTAAATAAATAAATTTCATCTGCTGAATCCATTTATTGTTGCTTCTGTGTATTATTTCAGGGGTGACCACCTTGTTTTTGTCTTAGGATTTCTATTACTGTGATAAAATACCATGACCAAAACCAGCTTGGACTAGAAAAATCTTATTTCACTTTGTACTTCCATGTAAGAGTACATTACAGAGGGAACTCAAAGCAATAACTCAAGGTAGAGACCAGAAAGCAGAAAATAATGCAGGGGCCATGAAGGGATGCTGCTGGCTTGGTTTACTCAGCATGCCTTCTTTGTAGCACCCAGGACAACCAGCAAACGCTTGGTACAGCCCCTATCAGTCCTCGATAAAGACAATGTACCAGAGAGCCAGTCTTGTGAGGGTATTTTTTTCAGTTGTGTTTTATTCTTTCCAAATGACCCTATCTATTGTAAAGTTGACATAAAACTAGCCAGTATTGGATAAATTAATTCTCCCCTTCTCAGTAGTCGCAGGTTGCATGTAGTTCTTTGTCTAATGGTGGGTCCCCCTGAGCTTTCACATTCCTTCTAGCATTTGTATTGAGCCTGTCTGTCAGTATTCGGGTTTTGTCTAGACAGGTCTATGGTTGAGGCAGCATGGATGTAGCTTCCCTGTCATTCCTAGAAGTCACACTCTGACAGAAGATTTCCCGTTTCTCTGGTTCTTAGAGTCTTCCTCCCTCTTTTGAGATATCCCCTTACTAGGAGCTGTATTGTCAATGAACACAATGGTGCTAGCCTCCCCCAAATCACTTGATCTCAGCATTATGATGGGCTGTGATGATTTTGTAATGGTCAACATGTGCTGAAAAGTGTTTTACTGACACAATTCATTTTGAAGACAGACAGACACATGGCAGTTTAGCTATTTCTTCCAAATCATTTTCACTTGGAGGGAGGTGAGAAGCTCATAAACTCAGGAAAGTTGTAACGCTTGGAAGCTATTGAAACTTACAGGATTCAGAAGACTAAGCAGTAGTGGTTACTGGAAAACACAGCCTCTCCAGCCCACTGTGATACCTGCACATTACACAACAAGCTCTAGAGTTGTAAGATGCTTGAATACTCACCCATACTGTGGTTTGCCTTCTAGTGGAGCATCTATCTCTGAATCACACTTGCTTCTGCATGTAACACCCCATCTATGCTCTTGTAAGTAACACTCACTGCTTCACTAAGCTGGACTGGAATGAAATCATTTTTAAAAGGACTGTTAACTGCTTATGCAGGGTGATTTGGCATTGGTTTAAGTCTCTCTAGAAAAGTTCAAACAAAACTTACTCACACCATAACACACACATATTTTTCTCTTGTAGTTAAGTAGTACTTTCCATTGGTCATTTTAGCAGTATATATTATGGGAAGATATTATTTTTATTTTATACTTCTATTATGTCAATATTAACTATTCACATAATCATGAATAATTCATTCAATATCAATTAGTCATCATCAGCTTTTCAACTGAAATCACTTTTATCTGACTTCATATTTAGCTCTCATAATTGTTTAGAAAAAACAAAATTACTATCATTACTCAGGACTAATGCCATGTATTATTACTAATTATGATATGAAATATTCTAAAGAATCAATCCCTCTCTCTCTCTTCCCCCTCCCCCCTCTATCTCTCAAACACACACAAACACAAACCACCACCACCACAACCACCACAACCACCACCACCACCATCGCCCCATTTAAAACATAAATAAATGAGAAGGTTTAGTATAGTAATAACTAAACAGAAACTGATAGAGAACTAAATGAAATCAATGCATAATTCGGTAATCATATGAAGGTAGATTGCTAATACTCCAGAAAGAAAGGCTGGCGCATGAGTTAACTCAATTCCTTTTTACAATTCTTCAGTATACTTAATATGCAATTGCCTCTTGATGCATTGATATTTTTAGTGAATTCCAATGAAGCTAATTTCTATAAATATTCTAGGACAGATGTAATTAAATATGTAATATTTATTTGGTTGAGGCCAACTACACAATAACAGAAAAGCAATGCTTTATTTCATTACTCCAGAATACTCAGGACATACTCATGAGAGACAGAAGAGCAAAAGATTACACACAGAAAGTCTTTTGTATGTCAAATCTATACTCACTGATAATAGCACATTCTATAGCAAAGTTTAGGCTCCAGAAAAGAACTTTTGCTACATATGAATTCTAATAACTTTTAAGGCTTGGATTGAATGATGCTGAATGTATTTAAAAAGTTATCAAGGTCTACAGAATTAAAATAAAAAGCAAAATAATTTGATGGAAAGTTTTAAAATAAACTTTTATATATAAGAATATACACAGAAAATTTTCACAACTCTATATGGGAGCACAAGAAAACACAGCTTGCAGAAATAACCAATGAGACTTAAGACAATGATGAATTAGCAAGAGATTTGAAGGAAGCTTTCACAATGAGTTCACACTATAATGCTGCAAAATTTGCTGTATGATCTGGCAATCCTTCTGTACACATCTCCAACAAAATAAAATTGTACTTTCATTGATTACAATATTCACAACAGCAAAGTTACAAAATAAACATAAATGACTAAGTGGATAAATAAAATGCAATGTTTATTTATAAATGATAATATTATTCAGCCTTAAAAATAATGAAACCTTTCTCTAGCCTTGAAATCACTTTATCAGGCAGCTCCTGGGCCTGACTAGTAAAACAATAACAATAAAGCATTTTTTCTACCCTTTATATTCCCTTCAATATGTTTTAAGCTTTTAGAAATATCTAAAACGTTGCTTTAATTTTTAGCTTTTTCGTAGGAACACCTATCTATTTTGACTGGTTAAGTTATAGGTGGAACATTTATATGATAAGCATTTGGAAATAATTGTTAAGTTAACAAATATTAAGATGACAAGAGGTCTAACATGTAACTAAATCTGCCATACTATAATTTAAATCGGTCTTCTACTATTCATGTTTAAATTTAATTATCATTGTAACCATGCTGGTAGATGGAATCCTTAGTAAGTGATTAGAAGACGAGTGAGCTACCCTCACAGATGAAATTCTGCCATTATCCTAGTACATTCTGTGGTACTCCTTGCTATAGAAACAAGTTCTCTCACCCACGCATCTTCACTGTTCCCATTATCCTTAACTTCGCCAGCAGGTGTCTGCTTTCTTGGAGTGAATTGTCCTCTACAACTTCATAGCAAAGATGGCCTTCACCTGAACTAGCACGTCAACTTTGGAATGCCTAGCTTCTGAAGCTGCAACTCTAAACGATAATTTTGGTTCTTGGTACAAATTACACTAGCTTTCAAATATGTATTCTCTTCCTTAGACTTTCCTGAGCACTGGAATTCCAGAAGTGCACATTCCTGGTTATAAACCTCTTCTCGTTCTAATAACTTGACATATGGCTTTCTGTTATAATACCAGAAAGTGGAAAATTATGTTTTTATAAAGTTTTATATATATATATATATATATATATATATATATATAGTCAAATGGTAATAGGTAAGTTTTTACTAGGGAATATTAATTGTACTAAGATTTTTTTTTTGTCTTGTCTTGTTTTGTTTTTTTAAATTATCTTTAATTTTGTTTAAACAGTCCAGTTGTTACCCCTCTCCTGCATTGCCCTCCAAAAGTCCTAATCCCATTCCTCATCCCCATCTCCAAGAGGACATTCCCATCCCCCACCAACTGTCAGGCCTCCCCACGCCCTGGGGCCTCAAGTCTCTCAAGGGTTAGGTGCATCTTCTCTCACTGAGGTCAGACCAGGCAGTCCTCTGCTGTATATGTGTCAGGAGCTTCATATCAGTTGGTGTATGCTGTCTGGTTGGTTCCTCAGTGTCTGAGAGATCTCTTGGGTCCAGGTTAGCTGAAACTTCTAGTCTTCCTATGGGGTCTCCCTCCTCCTCAACTTCTTTCAGACTTTCCCTAATTCAACCACAGGGGTCCCCGACTTCAGTCCATTGGTTGTGTGTAAGTATCTTCTTCTGTCTAGGTCAGCTGCTTGTTGGGCCTCTCAGAGGACAACCTTGGCAGACTTCTATCTATAAGCACACCGTAGTGTTAGTAATAGCGTTAAGCCATGAAACCTCTCCCTTGAGATGGATCACAAGTTGGGCTGGTAACCAGATCTCCTATCTCTCAGTCTCTTCTCCATTTTTGTCCCTGAAGTTCTTTTACACAGAAACATTTCTGGGTCAGAGTTTTTGACTATGGGATGACAACCCCATTCGTCCACTCTTTGTGGATGCCCTATTTATCTACTGCAGGTGGATTCTACAAGTTCCCTCTCTCCACTGGGATGGCAACCCCATTCTTTCACTTTCTTTGTGGATGCCCTGTTTATCTACTAGAGGTGGATCCTACAAGTTCCCTCTCCCCACTATTGGGCACTTCATCTAATGTCCTTCCCTTTGAGTCCTTAGAGTCTCTTACCTCCCAGTACTCTGGTACATTCTAGAGAGTCCTGCTACCTCCCACCTCTCGAGGTTGCCTGTTTCCATTCATACTGCTGGCTTCAGGGATTCTCTCTTGTTCCCCCAATACCTGATCATGTTACCCTTCCCCCTCCCCCTCCACTATACCACCCCGGACCCTCTGTCCCGACCTGGGATTATGTTCTTCCCCCTCCAAAGTGGGATTGAAACATTGCTTCTGCTCACTAATAAGTATATATTAGCAAAAATAAATAAACAAACAAATAAATAAATAAAAATAAATAAAAAATAAAAGTACAGAATACCCAAGATAAAATACACAGAACTCAAGAAGGTTAACAAACCTAATAGACCAAGTGAGATATGGGGTTTTCCCCAAAATTTTCCCACTGTATAGTTTGATCATATCTTTATTTTTTTATTTTAAAATTTTTTATTAGATTTTTTTAATTAGGTATTTTCCTCGTTTACATTTCCAATGCTATCCCAAAAGTCCCCCATACACACCCCCACAATCCCTTACCCACCCACTCCCCCTTTTTGGCCCTGGCGTTCCCCTGTACTGGGGCATATAAAGTTTACAAGTCCAATGGGCATCTCTTTGCAGTGATGGCCAACTAGGCCATCTTTTGATACATATGCAGCTAGAGACAAGAGCTCCGGGGTACTGGTTAGTTCATATTGTTGTTCCATCTATAGGGTTGCAGTTCCATTTGGCTCCTTGTGTACTTTCTCTAGCTCCTCCATTGGGGGCCATGTGACCCATCCAATAGCTGACTGTGAGCATCCACTTCTGTGTTTGATAGGCCCTGGCATAATCTCACAAGAGACAGCTATATCTGGGACCTTTCAGCAAAATCTTGCTAGTGTATGCAATGGTGTCAGCATTTGGAAGCTGATTATGGTCCTCCATTGTTGGTGGGATTACAAGCTTGTACAACCACTCTGGAAATCAGTCTGGTGGTTCCTTAGAAAATTGGACATAGTACTACCAGAGGATCCCTCAATACCTCTCCTGGGCATATATCCAGAAGATGTCCCAACCGGTAAGAAGGACACATGCTCCACTATGTTCATAGCAGCCTTATTTATAATAGCCAGAAGCTGGAAAGAACCCAGATTCCCCCCAACAGAGGAATGGATACAGAAAATGTGGTACATTTACACAATGGAGTACTACTCAGCTATTAAAAAGAATGAATTTATGAAATTCCTAGGCAAATGGATGGACCTGGAGGGCATCATCCTGAGTGAGGTAACCCAATCACAAAGGAACTCACACAATATGTACTCACTGGTAAGTGGATATTAGCCCAGAAACTTAGGATACCCAAGATATAAGATACAATTTGCTAAACGCATGAAACTCAAGAAGAACAAAGACCAAAGTGTGGACACTTTGCCCCTTCTTAGAAATGGGAACAAAACACCCATGGAAGGAGTTACAGAGACAAAATTTGGAGCTGTGACGAAATGATGGACCATCTAGTGATTGATCATATCTTTTATCTGCACCATCCTCTGCACTGGGCTCCCATTTCCTTCTCTGCTCTTCTTCCCACTTCTTACTAACATAAATAGCTCCCATCTGCTTTAATTCTTTTGTTGCTGACGATTGGTTGATTTTTAGATTTCACATATGAACCAAAACATATAATATATACCTGTTACTAGCTTATTTTGTTCAACATATTAATGTCTATTTCTCCCTTTCCCCTAAAACTGTGAACATTGAAGTTATGTTTCATGGATGAATAATATAGGGAAGTGCTTTTGGGTTCTGTGTTTAAAGGCTTCATCATTATCATTGAAAACCATATATATCTAAAACACAAGCAAGAATTTTCAAATAAATATGGTGTAGAAGAAACAAATTTAAATTAAAAATATGAAAACACTATAAAGCCAAAACTTAATGACAGAAATATAGTTAAATGAGAAGAAATAATTTATTTCAGAATAATTTTTATTTTAAAATGCAATGGTTTGAAATCCTGTGGTGAAAGAAGTTGCCGTATGCAAATAATGACTACAGCATAAACCTGTGCAAACATTCCTACATTCCTCAGGAAAATTAATTGTGAGCATTATACCTAGGGTTTACACAGCTCTGATCAAGATGGGGAAGGATACAGTCATAACCATTTGTAAGTGCATATTGTCATTATAGGGCTGGGGAGATGGCCCAGCAGAATAAGGTACTTGCTGCACAAGCCTCAAAGTCTGAGATTTGATGCCAAGAACCAGACACAGTAGCCCAGACGTCTATAATTCTAGAGCACCACTGGGGGAAGGTTGAAGGAGGATCAAAGAATCTCCAATAGACTGGTTTATGCATTGGGGAAGAGACTGGCCCAAGCATACTGGGAGGATGAGAAGCAATAGTGTCCCACACCCACACACATGAAAATTCATGAGCAACACACACACACATATTTTAATTTCAAAAAATTGTATTATGTCAGCATATTAGGAAAACGTTTAGAACAAACCAATCACTTATAGGGTTTCTCAGTTAGACTTCTTGGTATCAGAATAAAATATCATACCGAATGCCTAAGCCAACAATTCATTTTTTCATAGTTGAAGAGCCTACTGGTGCACAGTTAAGTGGTAAGATATATGATTTCTCAAAGATAGTTGTTCCCTGTCTTCAGATGAAGCTAGCTGTATACAGGGAAGAAGATTTTGTGCCATCTCTCTTCTCATAAGTCTACCCAGTCTGTGGAATTGAGACCCTTCCCAAATAGCATCATTTAACATTGTCTTCCTCAAATTCTTATCTTCATATAAAGTCATATAAGTGTTAGAACTTTACAATATGAATGTTGGAGCTGCCAGGTTAGGTGCTTACCATCAAACCTGAATAACTACCTGAGTTCACTTTCTGGGACTTATATAGTGCAAGGAGAGAACTAATTCCACAAGCTGTTACATGACTACCTTATGCTTACTATGACATGCACACACTTATACCAAAACAAAGTTATACAAACATACACGTACACACACACACACACACACACACACACACACACACACACACACACACATACATGTATGTATACATACACATGTGTATATATACATGTATATATAATATATACGTTATATATAATATATATATATACACATATGTGTGTGTGTGTGTGTTCATTAGACATGTATTTGCATGTGTTGTTTTGGGACACAATTTACTCTATAATACAGAATGTCTAAATGAATTAAGAAATACCAGAAAATAAACTATTATAAAATTATAAATGTAGAATCACATTTTTAAGATTATTAATAAATTCTTTAATGTTAATAGCTATGATCAGTGGAAAATTTAGCCACAAAATACAGTTAATGTCAATTAAGTTTAAAGTATTTGACAATTTCTTGTATTCTTATTATTAATTCTTTCAGAATTTCATGTGTGTAATTACTTCTTAAAAACTAAAGCAATATGTTTTAAATAGCTCCATTAAACTGTAAGTAACTGTTAAATTGCAAAGTATTACTTAAGTTATTATATTGTCTTCTTAGATAACTGAAAAACTATTCTAAACATTTAAAATGATGAGTGGAAAAAACTTTAAAAAATATGTTGTTGAACAACAAAATAGGAAACAGGAAGATATCTAAGCCCTTCAGACTTTCCTGTAATCATCTGATATGGAATGAAAGAAAAATGTGAGCCCAACATTTCAATATGTCCACCGTATACTGACATCAGAAAATTGACAGTATAATAAATCATTTTTCCCTCATGGTCATTTATCAGACTTTTTATGCAACACCTATATGAGAAAGGGGAAGTATATCAACATCTCCTCTATTTGAGAGTATCAGGAGTTAGTGAACACCTCTCAAAGGATAATAGACAGCTACTCAGAGAACATGAGGGAGGCAATTTGTCTTCTCTAAAGTTTTCCTATTTCTTTTATATATTTTACTATTACTGCAGTTTTGGGGTCTCTGTCCTAGATAATGATAGTCTGAGTGAGTTGTAAACTTTCATTTCTATATTTGTAGAGCAAGAGTTCTATTAGAAACACAAAGACAGGTGTTCTTACAGTCAGCATCCACAGGCACAATGCCTGTTCTGTGTGCTCCACTCTAGAAAGGCATAGAGAGTGCAGATAGTGAAGGGTTTGCTTATGAAACAAAAGAATGGGAAACAAAAATGTCTCTTCAAGTGTTCTCTGATCTGACAAAATAATCATCATAAGGACCAGGCTGCCAGGGCTTGTCCTTACAGAGTTTCAGCACTTGGAAAGTGATCCCAGGAGGATCACACAAGGGTAAAGACCAGCCTGGGATGAATAGTGAGTTATGTTGTCCCCAAAATATAATAATAAAATTCAAAAACAACACTAAAATTGAGAAATTATTTACAGGAAGTATATACATTTGTGGATGGTAAGATCCATGTGGAACAGTTACGTTATTCTTATTGCATGGAAAAGAAGACACTGAAGTACCTAAGCTGCAAGAATCCAGGAAAAAAAAAAGTCAATCGCAGAATCTAGAAAATCAGCAAGAGTAGAATTAGGAATAATGGATATGATTTTCCTCTTGCCAAGAATCAAAGGAAGAAACTCCAGTGTTTTATCATTGATGTAGTGTTGGCTATAAACTTTCTTGTGTATCAACATTCTAGCACTGGCCAGTGAAATGACTCAGCATATTAAAATAAAACAAAAAAAAACCCAAAAAAACCAAAAACAAAAAAACAAAAACAAACAAAAATCACTTGCTCCTAAGCCTGAGCACATGAATTACATTCTCAGAACCCACATACCTGAAGGAGAGATCCAACTCCCAAAAAATGGTCCTTAGACATCCACATGTGCACCCCAAAACACAAGCACTAAAACAAGGTTATTTAATCTCTCTCGATTTTCTTTTTTCTTTTGCTTAGAGGTACAAATGTGTGGCACCATGCCTGGCTTTATATGCCTTCTGACAGTCTAGTAATTACTGAATTATTTAGCCAAGCATCCTATTTTTTTTCTGGAAGTAAAGTATATAATAGACTCACTTTAAAGATGATTATTGTGAAATTTCAGAACATAAAGATCAAGGCAAATTTCCAAAGGAAGGAAGAATGTTGACCAAGCTCAAAATAGAATCAGGAATTTTAATAAAAGTCAGTCACTTCTGTAGTCACATGGTCATATAACTGATGATAGAAAAGAAGAAATACCTTCAAAATACTTTAAGTTACCAAACTAAGACCATTTTTTTTAAATTATCTATTTTACTTTTGGAGATGATAAGATAATCATACCATTTCCTCTTCCAACTCCTCACCCCAAACCCTTCCATATGACCCTCCTTGTCCACTCTTAAATGTATGGCCCCTTTTATCACTAATTGTATTATATACATGCATGTGTATGTATACTCTTAAATATATAAGTATAATCTGTTTTATAATATATATGTATAATATATATATACATGTGAATATGTTACTTAAATGTATGTTTTCAAGGCTGACCATTTGATATTGGATAATTGTTGTGTTTCTCCTGGAGAAGACTATTTCCCCCACTTTCAGCATTGCTTAGTTGCCTGTAGTTCTCTGTGTAGGGTTGAGACCTTCTGAACCTCCTCCTGACCACATTATTATGTCTCTTGTGGTATCCTGTTCAGCTTATCCAACACAGGATTCTTTATCCTCTCAGACTTTCAATCAAAAGCAATAGCAAAGAAATGGACTAGTGGTATGATAGGAAAACAAAGACAGGTGTTATTCCTTCTTGAATGTTTCTTTACAGACTGAATGTGAAAACCACTTGGCCTCCAGTTCTCCAATCTGGTTTTGTCTATCTATCTAACCCTGCTCCAGTTCAACATGTTCTCTGAATTTCCAGCAACTCAGCATCTAGATTATGATCCTTGACCAAATTCAGTTTTAAACTCAGTGAAAATGGAAAGTCCTTAATACTACATTGTCAGAAATAAGATTACTATTATGTGGAAGGGATGCAAATAAGACAAATTCTATAAATTTCATCTATAAATTGTAGTCAATGCACTTGTAAGTAGGTAAGTTATTCTTTCTTCCCAATTAACTATAAGCTATAATAATGTAGTCTGCTTTTTTTCTACTGCATAATGAAAAGCTTCTTACAGAAAGAGCAAGAAAAATGTTTTAACATTTATTTGAATTGAGATATGAATAAATAAAAACTGTAAATACTTTTAGGATACCATATAATCTTGTTTAAGCAAAGTTGTTTCCTCAATCATCCTTTTTTTTTTTTTTTTTTTTTTTCAATGAAATTCTCAAAATAGTCTTTCATTCTTTCATTTAGCTTCTCCTGAAGAATTCTAGGGTCAGGAAGCAGGAGTGGGTGAGTTGGGGAGCAGGGCAGGGGGAGGGTATAGGGGACTTTCCGGATAGCATTTGAAATGTAAATGAAGAAAATATCTAATAAAAATTTGTTTAAAAAAGAAATAAAAGAATGTCAAGATATTAAAATAAATAAATAAATAAATAAATAAATAACTCCATCTCGTTTGCAAAATGTAATCACTAGGGACTTTTTAAACTAGTTCTTAAAAGTCACAGATTAAAAACTTTTGAGTTTCAATCTAATCCAATTTGTCACCTTAACCAAGTTGTCCATCTTCAGCAAAGGCAAATTTTATGTTCTAAGTATATTTTATCTGAACCCTGTAATGTCATCCCTGATCTGGCAGATCCCCAGATCTGTCAGGATAGGGCAGGTTTACCTGCACAATCCACCCTCAGCCATCCATTATCCAGGGAGAACTGGTTATTTATAAGGGATGAGACAACCTTTGTGTGAGGTGTGCTCCTGTTATGGTTTCATCCATGTTTCCTCTTATGCAGCTTGAATGGGATATAACTGTTGTTGCTGTTTTCTATAAGCTTGTGATTTTTCACCTGACCCCAAACTTCCATAATAATTCCTCTGAGATTTGAATATATTTATAGATACTTTGGCCATAAGCTTTGGCCATTCCCCAGACTAGTTCATATATGAATTCTCCCCTTACTGTATTATACGTACTGCCATGAGGCTGGTTACCTCTGTTTACCTCTAATGCTTCTGTCCTCTTCCACATTCCACTGTGTCGGTCTCTATTCCAGAATTCTTGCTTCCTACGGGAACTCTCACCTTCTATTTCCTGCCTCAGCTCCAGATGAATCAATTTATTTGACAGGGGAAGCTTCCAAACTGACATACGAGATTCCTTCTTCTTATAGGTAGACATTTACAGAAACTGATAAATAGACACATTGCATTCTAATATTCCCAAATGTAATGTGGATCTATAGAGCTCTTACATGACATGACTCTGTATCTCATTTACTCTCATTGTGAATATCAGGATTCTCAAAGACACAAATGATAGACTATTCCAGAGCTCCTGTGTCATCTTCTGTCTAAAATATAAAGTTTCTAAAATAGTAGATTATGTCTGATTATAAACAATGATAACAGTGAAATATTTGCAAATGTCATCACTACTGTTTCTCATTGTTTGATAATTATATTGTCAACATCTGTACCTGTCACATAGAACATGTAATAGCTTTCACTTTCTCATTATTTCAGTTGCACAAGAAAAAAATAGTTTATGATCCCTTTCTGTTTCTTTAATAAAGTATCTTAATCTTTTCTAGCATTCTGAAACTCATTCTGTACTATATATTATGGGAATGAATAATAAAAGTGTGCAAAGTTGTAATTTATTCGGGTTTTATATAAATTTTACATTTTATTTTATATACTTACAATGTAAATTTATATATATATATATATTCATGGAAATAAAGTTATGCTGTGATTTTTCATTGAAATTTGAGATAATTAAAGTAAGTAATTAACTTAATACCCCAGCATAAAATTTTCCATAATAATATTTAAAATTTACTACTATAGTGATATGGAAATCTACAGTAATCAATCATTTGCCACACTCAGTCAGCTTTGCAATTATTCTGAAGCACCTGTCAATGTATTCCTCCCACCTCACTAAGCTTGTCATCTTTGAATGCCCTGTCCCCAGGTTCCAGCCCAGCCTCTGCAATCAACCTTCACTCCACTCTGAGAAATTCAATTGCTTTAGAGTCTGCAGATATGCTAGACAATGTACAGTTGTCTTCCTCTATTTACCTGACTTTACTCTGGATCATGCTCTCTAATTTCATCCACATAGTCACAAAGGGAATTCCATTCTATACCGAATTAGAGTGGTTTCATAATTGCGCTACTACAAATTCTGCTCTGATGAATACTGCATCCATGTCTTCTAAATACTGATTCTGAATCATCTGGAAAAACAATCAGAAGTGGGACTCTTAAGTCACTATTTCCCATAAACATGCACTAAAAACCTCTCACCATGTTTCCTTTACCTCCCTAACCATACCCTAACATCATCATTTTAAAAACAGCCACTTAGACGTGGTATTGAGTTGTGCTTTAATTTGCAGTTCTCTTATAATTAGTGATTTTGGGGATTTTTTTCTTCTTCTTCTTCTTGTGTTTCTTATTAAGGTCTCTTGCCAGATTATTGGTTTTCATTTCAAAACTGAAATCTTATCAAGTGCAAGGTTTGACAGTATTTCTTCTACAGAAATCTTCTATTATTTATTTTTATTAGGTATTTATTTCATTTACATTTCCAATGATATCCTAAAAGTCCCCCACACCCCCCCCCATCCACTCCCTCACACACCCACTCCCACTTCTTGGCCCTGGCATTCCCTGGTACTTAGGCATAAAAAGTTTTCACGACCAATGGGCCTCTCTTTCCACTGATGGCCAAGTAGGCCATCTTCTGATACATATGCAGCTAGAGACAAGAGTTCTGAGGGGTACTGGTTAGTTCATATTGTTGTTCTACCTATAGGGTTGCAGACCCCTTTAGCTTCTTGGGTACTTTCTCTAGTTCCTCCATTGGGGGTCCTGTGATCCATCCAATAGCTGACTGTGAGCATCCACTTCTGTGCTTGCTAGGCCCCAGCATAGTCTCACAAGAGACAGCTATATCTGGGTCCTTTCAGCAAAATCTTGCTAGTGTATGCAATGGTGTCAGCATTTGGAGGCTGATTATGGGATGGATCCCCGGGTATGGCAGTCTCTAGATGGTCCATCCTTTCATCTCAGCTCCAAACTTTATCTCTGTAACTCCTTCCATGGGTGTTTTGTTCCCAAGTCTAAGAAAGGGCAAAGTGTCCACACTTTGGTCTTTGTTCTTCTCGAGTTTCATGCGTTTAGCAAATTGTATCTTATATCTTGGGTATCCTAAGTTTCTGGGCTAATATCCACTTATCAGTGAGTACATATTGTGTGAGTTCCCTTGTGATTGGGTTACCTCACTCAGGATGATACCCTCCAGGTCCATCCATTTGCCTAGGAATTTCATATATTCATTCTTTTTAATAGCTGAGTAGTACTCCATTGTGTAAATGTACCACATTTTCTGTATCCATTCCTCTATTGAGGGGCATCTGGGTCCTTTCCACCTTCTGGCTATTATAAATAAGGCTGCTATGAACATAGTGGAGCATGTGTCCTTCTTACCAGTTGGAACCTCTTCTGAATATATGCCCAGGAGAGGTATTTCAGGATTCTCCGGTAGGACTATGTCCAACTTTCTATTATTTGGTTCTTTTATAAAGCTTTCTATTTTGCTGTTACACCCTCAATCTGTTTCTATAATGATTTCTTGAATATCAAGAGCAGTATTTCTGCTTCCTCTATGCTAATTTTAATAGACATAAGTCATTCTTTAACATATGCCTTGTTTGGGAATTATAAATATTCTGTCACACAAAAGTTTTACATAAACATTTTTGTTGAATATGTTATAATTATCCAAATCAATTTCTTTATTTTTGGCTAGATATCCACATTACACATACATATATATAGATATACATGGATACATATATATGTATATGTATGTATTATGTCCTTAGATGATAGTTAGATAGAGAGAAAGAGAGAGAGAGAGAGGGAGAGAGAGAGAGAGAGAGAGAGAGAGAGAGAGAGAGAGAGAAAGAGAGAGAGAGAGAGACTTAATACGATTACTAGACTGGAAAGTGTTCTTACTGTTTGTCCCATAAGGTCAAATATATGTGTGCTCTGTATCCCTTTAATTTGATGGTTCACTTTCTAAATTTTAAGTCCGATTTTCTTTAGCTCTACTTTGTACTTCTCTCTCTATATATAATAATTATTTTTTACATTGTATGTCATTATCATTTTTACTAGATATTTTCTTCATTTACATTTTAAATGCTATCCCCAAAGCCCCCTATACCTTCCCTCGACCCTGTTCCCCAACCTACCCACTTCTGCTTCCTGGCCCTGGCATTCCCTTGTACTAGGGCATATGATCTTCGTTGAGTATAAAAAATGGCTACTTCAAGAAACTTCCACAGTGGTTTTAAATGACCTATATTTATTAAATCACAGCAAAATGATCTCAAATATGCATCAATGTGCTTAATCAAAATATCTACAGGGTTCTTCTCCCTCTGAGACCTTTGAGAAGAATCCATTATTTTCTTCTGTCAAATCTTCTGGTGGCCGCCAAACATGCTTGGGTATTGAAAACACCTTTCTTTCCCTAGGCCTCCCTGCACATATGTAAACAGATGTGCAGCTTGGTCTTCAGGTGGGTCCCAAGCAACTGGAATGGGATTTATCCCAAAAGCTGTTCCCTGTATGTGGGACATGTTCTTCTAGATGGGCTGCTTTGTCTAGCCTCTGAGGCAGGTAAAGTGCTTAGCCTTTCAGAGACTTGAAGTGCTTGGGCTTAAAATTGCTAACTATCTATGTGTAATGAATATGTTCAACACGGAGAAAGATGATGTGACAGTCCAAGATCTCAGTAGAAATCTAGTCCTTAATACATCTGATGCCACGAGAGAAGCACCATTCAGGCCTTGGAACACAGCAAAACAGAAACAAAGGCTAACTTAACAGTTCTAGAATGTGGCTGGGAAAGTTTCTAAATGTACGAACCTTACATTTTAGCTTCTGTATTTCCACTTCTTACCATCTGTTCTTCTTAATTACAGTGTGTTAACCCAGAATGTTGTTTTGGGGCTTAAATATCAGGAGCAGTAAAACTTGGGGCTTCATGATTTGGGCAAGTACCCAGAGCAGTCCAATTGACAACTAAAGAATATCTATTCAGCTTTAAGTGTTCATATGTGTTCCCTGGTGGAGTTATCTCACAATAATGTAGGCTGCTAAACTGGAATTTGCACCACAAATTATTTTTGATTGACTTTGATAGTACAAAATTGTTAAGTCTTTCATGACTCATGTTATATATTATTACATTATGAGTAATTTTGAAATACTTTAAGTATAATTACTTATACTGAAGACAAATATAGTCATAACACATGAGAGATGGGTTTTGTTTAATATATTAGCATGATAACAAATATCCCAGAAGTTTGAATAAGAATATATTGTCATGAAGAACAGGAAAAGTCATGTCATCTTAGGGGAACCAATAAAGATTAATGATATTTTCCAGGTTCTTCCATAAGAAATCAAATTGTTTCTCATGTTGGCTTATAGGTTGAGGAAAAGAACTTGCACTAAGTTAATGTTAATATCAGGGGGTGTTTTTATATTTTTAATTTACTATTAAGAAACATGGCTAATAATCAGGACTTCCAACTCTAATAGCCATCCTAACAACATTTCTTCAAGATAGTTCTGATTTTCTACCAAATAGCAGAATCAAGCCTCTGGTTGCTTTTAAGTCTTTGTTGATGCCTTTCAGGTCTTTCATCTTATCGATCTCAAGATGGAGAGATGGTAATAGGAGGAGAGAGATGGAAGAAGAGTTTAAAGGCAATTTCACAGCTTTGACATTTCTAAACCTAAAAGTCTTGACAGAATTTTAAATTCTATAAGTTGCAAGTGAGATCAGCTCTCATTCTATATTCTGAGGAAGACACCATGGTCATATGAAGCCCAATATAGGGTTGACTTGATAGAAGCCTTCGCTAACCTCTGAGAAGATTGAACTTATCAAATATTTTACCCAGCCCCTTCAGTGTCTCTACTTAGAACATTATTAGGAGGTGTAGATAAAGTGAGCCTATAGATAAGCATATGCACACATGCATATACAGTGAATCATAAAGACATAACTGTATTGCTTGACTCTTTCTGTAAACCTATAGCATTCCCAGCCAAATGGCCCAGTGTTCCAGTGAAATGAAAGTAGGTAACAGTGGAGAATTCTTTTTATTACTTTAAGTTAGATTACAATCTAAGTGCCTTACCTTCTTTCATTTTCCTACATGTTTTTATGAAGGTAGCTCTGCCATACTCTGGAAGTATTTGTATGTATATACCTATGTAAATATGTACATATATAAAGAAAGGAGTGTCTTTATGTATATTACCTATAAAAGCCAAAATGCCTTCTAAGATTGACATTTAATCTTATGTTTTTCAAAAATCTGCTAACATGAAACATTTTTTAGGTGAGAGAAAAATAGAAACTGGAATACAATAAGCTTCATTGTCTACTTATTCAAGATAATAGCTATATTCTTTTCAAAATTGAATTTAGCCTAATATTGTTCTCTTTTCTAGACAGGGAAAGCTTTGGTAATTCATTCATTTGGAGAGAAACTGCTACAGAAAGACAGCTCTATTACAGATGTCTGCATAGCACAAATATAAAAGTTCACTGACCTCAAGGACTCTAAGCTTACATGTGACTAAAATAATGTTAGATATAAAAGTTTACAGTAGTAGCCAGGGTGGGTTGAGATGCTGTTGTAGTTAGAGAAGTTAGTGAAATTAACCATTTGATTGAATCCTGAGCCATGAGACTATCTAAGGCAACAGAACAGACCTATAAATAGCAAGGTTTCTGTAGCCAGATGCTTATTTTAGAAGTCCCATTCTAGAACTACCTGGAACGTTAGTGGGATTATAGATAGATAGATAGATAGATAGATAGATAGATAGATAGATAGATAGTTAGATAGATAGATAGATACTAATCGTGCCAATCAAAAGAGCTTGTTGACTGAACTGATAATTTACATCCAGATCACTGAAGGGAGTGTAGCAGATATAAGTCTCAGGACAGAGAGAGGTGTGCCCTTATTGAAGAGTTCCACGGGATGACTAAAGAGCTCAGTTCAGATCCAAGCTTCTATGATACATGTACCTGGAAAAATGGCAGCTACAGAAACTCAATTCATCTTCAATGACATTACAGAATCCTCAGCAGCTTCAAATGTAGATACCTACAGTATTCGGGCTGTCAATGTATCCAGATATAGCTAGACTTTTTAAATAATAGCAGATTTTCCTTGAGATTTGACTAGCTGGTGACTGAGTATGTGTCAACCTAAGCAGAAGTCCTGATGGGTAGCTACTGCTTTGCCTTAAGCTGTCAGAATTGCAGAACAACTTCCTGGATGCTCTGCCCATTTGTTGTTATTTTTGTCATATGTTGTTATTTTTGTCATAGTTCTCTCTCTCTCTCTCTCTCTCTCTCTCTCTCTCTCTCTCTCTGCCTTTTATCTTAAAAACAAAAATAGAAGACGGTTCCATAACACCATAACCACAAATGCCCAACAGATACAAAGACCATGGTAATTGGTTTTTATTTCACTTTAAATGCAATGAAAACCGGTAGATTGTGAAATCTGTGTATAGAATCAATTTAGAATGGAAGAAATACAGACAGGAAGGCCACTTACATGGATACCAAGGAGGTCTGAAAAATAGTAACAGAAACCAATATTTTGACAAGGGAAATATAGAAAGCATTAATACATATTTTGAAGCTAAAACACAGTAGGTTTCCTATGAGTATAAATGTTGGCTTTTAGGTGTTTCTGGTTGTCATTTTATTTTTGTTTTGTTTTATTGTGGGCTTTTTAATTTATAAACCTGGTGAATTGTGAAGCTGAGAGAGAGAGAGAGAGAGAGAGAGAGAGAGAGAGGTGGGGAGAGGGGGAGAGAAGGAGAGAGGGAGAGAGAGGTAGGGAGGGGGAGAGAGAGAATAATATGAGAACATTTCTTAAGTCACAAGAAATTGACAGGAAATATGAAATTCTTATTAGAAAAATAGACAGCAATTTCAGGTGGGCACTGAGACCTGCATTTATATTAAAGTGTCAACAAAAGAGATAGTTGTTTTACAAGTTTACCCTTTTCATTAGTGGAAAAGATGCACTTGAGCATTTTTAATGGTGTTTGGCGTTTGTTGCATTTTAAATAGATTGCATCAATTATTTTTGACTCTCTTGATAATTTGCTTGACAAGGCAAGGGCAATTTTGCCAACTCCTTCTAAAGCATTTTGTGACATTGAACATGTTTTTCTCTATACGCTATTAATTTGTACTTTTAAAACACTAAAGACTGTAATGGGCAGTTTGAAACCAGGGGTCACAGACTGTTAAAATCATCATGTCACAAAGCAAAATAAGGTGTGGATGTGAGGAATAAGCATGGAGCTAAGAGGAGAGATGGAAGGACTGAGGCAGAGTACATTGTGTGGGACAAAGAGTAAACAGAATTCACAGTAAACATTTAGGAAATTGACAATAAATATATTTAACCATCAGGAAAGATTCTAATAAAAGCTTTCACTCTTGAACAATTCAAATATAATATATATATACATATATATATTATATTTTGTATAGTCAGGAAATACAAAAATGATTAAATGATTAGAGGGAATGGCATTTTAAATGTACTAGTAGGGGACTGGTGACTCAGAAATTCCTCTTAACTGAAAGGAACAAAGTTTTTTTATTTTTAAAAAGAAGAAGAAAAAGAAGAAGAAGAAGAAGAAGAAGAAGAAGAAGAAGAAGAAGAAGAAGAAGAAGAAGAAGAAGAAGAAGAAGAAGAAGAAGAAGAAGGTTGTTGTTGTTTCTCTTCATGAAAGGAGCAGAGTTTTGCTCCCAGTACACAAATATGGAATACCCACCTGTAACCTGTAACTTCAGGTACAGGGGATCTGAAACCTTTGAACTCCAAAGATAACAATCCTAACATACATACACTTTCATGAATATCCACATAAATAAAGATAAAAATCATTACATGTAAAAGAATAAACTGTATTCTTTTACAAACTACTGCATAATGTCTGAGAGTTTGACAAGCATAAAGCACAAAGTTAATTTTACTTTTATCATGAAAAACACTTACTGTTAATTAAATTTTAAGAATAAGATAAACAATGTTTAATTTATTTTAAGGTATTTAATTTACTTAATTTATTTCCAAAGTATGTACAAATTTTCCATACTGTACTAAATATGTCTAAAGTAAACTTATCTGATGTAATAGCTTTCATTTAATAGGAAGATATACATTGATATTTCAACAATTGATGTTTTTCATTGTAGTTAAAATATTTCTAGGGAGGATTTAAAATATTTCATCACCTTGAGAACTGGAGAGTGAAAAGTCTTTCTCCTTGCTATAATTTTATCTGTGATGTGGAGACTGAATCATGGGTAAGGGTAATACTAAATAGGTGATCAACCAGACCATACACAGCCTTGCAGGGCAGATGGATCTTTTTTTTTCCATTTTTTATTAGGTATTTAGCTCATTTACATTTCCAATGCTATACCAAAAGTCCCCCATAACCCCCCCCCACTCCCCTACCCACCCACTCCCCCTTTTTGGCCCTGGTGTTCCCCTGTACTGGGGCATATAAAGTTTGCAATTCCAATGGGCCTCTCTTTGCAGTGATGGCCTACTAGGCCATCTTTTGATACATATGCAGCTAGAGACAAGAGCTCCGGGGTACTGCTTAGTTCATATTGTTGTTCCACCTATAGGGTTGCAGTTCCCTTTAGTTCCTTGGGTGCTTTCTCTAGTTCCTCCATTGGGGGCCCTGTGGTCCATTCAATAGCTGACAGACACTTTGCCCCTTCTTAGAATAGGAAACAAAACACCCATGGAAGGAGTTACAGAGACAAAATCTGGAAGTGTGACGAAAGGATGGACCATCTAGTGATTGCCATATCCAGAGATCCATCCCATGATCAGCTTCCAAATGCTAGCAAACACAGATCTTTTTATGTTACATTCTCTGAATGAAAGAAAAAGCTTCCTTTAGAATAAGCCAGTTATCTAGGGAAGCTGCAGTAAGAGTATCCAAACCTGAGAGGCTTAGAGAAGAGATGCTTAGTGTTTTATAGTCCTGGAGACAAGGGTTTGAGAAAAAAGCATCAGCAAGGTTTAATATTGTCTGAGAGCCCTGAAAGACAGTCTGCTTTGTGCCTCCCCTGCATTGCCTGGAGTTAGCAAGTACTTTATATAATTCCTAGCTTTCTGCTGCCCCCTTGATCTTCCTCTTCAAATTCTTTTATTCTTCTTGAATGCATTTATGTGTCCTAAGGTCCTCCTTCTGGGTCTCCCAATCAGACTCTGATGAAAGGGTTTTTATATGTCGATGAGCATTTTCACCAGGGCCCTATATCCAGAGATCACTAAAAAATATTTGGTTTAGACTCTTCATCAATCTATCCAAGACCAGTTTGAGCAGTCAGGTGGCTATTTAGTGAAACTAATCCCATTTTTTTTTTGTTTCTATTCAAGGTATTTTTATTCCTTCTGTGTCAGCAGGGATCATAACAGTCAAAATTCAATGAGCACATTGATCATGAGGCAGAGCTCTCCAGAGAGTGAGTGTACTCATCAGACAGAGGCACACCTGCCCCATCCTAACCACACTGCAACAAACTGTCACAGTGTAGCAATAGGAGCTAGTCATTGCCAGATCCTAAAAGGGGAATGGAAATGGAAGGTTTTTATGTAAATTGGTTGGCACATAAATTAACTGTTTTAAAAACATTACAGAGGCCAAAATCATGGAGGCCAAACAAAGCATGCTGGCAGGCCAGCTCCGGGCCACAGGCTGCCAGACTGCAACCTCTGTTGTACATGATGTGCCCAGATTTCTGGCCAATTCATGCCTTTAAGCATGAGCCAACTTTGAATTGGAGTTTTTATTATTCAACCCAGAAACCATTAGCATCACAACTCTAGCTCCAGCTAATCCATTAAATTTGGGGTCTGAAAATGGTATAGGCATATCAATAAATGAAACATAATCACAATTTGTTACAGCTATCTTACATGCTTTCTAAATCATTACCTTTCGGGTTCCCACTTGTTACTTGGTTGGTTGGCTGATTTTTGAGTTTTTGTCTTGGTTAATCAATTGGTGACAAAATTATAAAATCTATGTGTAATCTTTGCTTCTTCCTTTGATTTTTTTTTTCTTTAATGCTTTGGCATTTGTGGATGCTGGGCCCCACTTACCAGCAAGCAGTGGTGCAAACATCACTTAGCATGCCCTATGGAGTTCCCAGTTCCTTCTTTTGTGGTGTACTACATGCTTGGCTTTAAACATTCTTAGACATTCAGTTATACTGGTGGCTATCAGATAAAGATTCAGGTTCAGACATCTACACAGAATACTTTTAATGGTATTATTTCAACTGATGTCATAATTGGACTGTGTTAGGTATCAGCAACCATTTACTCATTTTAATGTTTTTGCTTTTAAAAGGTTTTTTATTCAGCTTAGCCAGATAGTACATGGATTTCACTCCACAGTACAAGGTGGCCTTTTCACACTTGTCATTTTTTCTTTCTTTCTTTCTTTCTTTCTTTCTTTCTTTCTTTCTTTCTTTCTTTCTTTCTTTTTTTTTGTTTTTGTTAATCAGTGTGAGAATCATCCCCTTCCTCAAGCTTTCACTTTTTGAAGACATTATCCTTGGGTTTTTAAGAGCACAGGGTCTAATGAGAGCTGATGCACAAGAACTTCATTTGGAAGCCAGCCTTTTGTGTCAGAAGGAGAAAGCTGACCATACTAGCACCTCTGGGATTCACAGTCTTTTTAAGATGATTTTACATTTACAATCTTATTCTATAGTAGAAGCTTCCCTAGTCACAGGAATTCATCATCATTGTTCTGGTTATATATATATTTTTTTGTTTTGGTTTGTTGTGTTGTTGATGATGTTGGGTTTTTTTTTTTTTTTTTTTGGTTTTTTTGTTTGTTTGGTTGGTTTGGTTTTTTGTTTGTTTGTTTGTTTTTTGCTAATTGGCTGTCCCTTCACTCATCAACAAACTAATGGGAATCTTGTCTTACTAAATCTAATTCAAGAATCCAAAGAGAAATCATAGCTTGCTGCTCCACCCTTTGGAAGAAATTTTGTCTTTAGGCTTTCTTAGTTGCAAGAAAGAGCACCTAAATTCCTCTAATGTTCAAGAAGATGGAATGAATGTAGCTTGACATTAATACTGAAACTTCAACTCATGTGACCAAAAATACACACCCTCTAATTGTATTATAATGTTATTATCTCATAAGCCCTCATGTATCCTGTCAATTTGACAATTAACACTAGCCACAATAACTAAAATGTTTCCACTTCCCATCCTTGTGAACATATTTGTATAAAGTGTCCTTTAAATATCTCAAGATAGCCACCTTATTGACCACAGTAGCTATCTAAATGACGGATGCTTGCAATGACTCTTCAGCTTTCTCCTTCTGACACTAAAGGCTGGCTTCCAAATGAAGTTCTTGCATATCTGCTCTCATTAGACCCTCTGCTCTTGAAAACCCAAGGGAAGTCTCTTCAAAACAATGAAAGCTCGAGGAAAGGGATGATTCCTCTTCTCCCTCCAGGGCAAATGAAACTATTCCCATGTCATACTGACTGCATCTTGTAGCTTATACTCAATCTTCATTAACATATTCCCATCTGGCTTCTGGCAACAGGAAGACAAATTTTGACAGTCATAGATAGGGAAAACAAAGAAAAGCTAGAACCATTCTCAATCTTAAGAGCTAATGTCTTGCTACTGAAAACCAGGTTCCCTGCACTTTGGTACTGCTGGGAGATTTAAAAGCTATGCACTGAACACTAAAGAAGAACATGCACTATTTTACCTCCATATATCCTGCCCTGTCCCTAAAGTAATAGTTGTTGCCATTTCTACAAACAGAATGCCAAGAACTCAAAAGAAGATACTCAGATATTTTTAATCTGTCAAAATAAAATCCTACCATACTTTTTCCTATTAAATTCAACTACAGGAGGAAATTCATCATCATTAGAAGTCAGCTGGATACAAGAAGGAGAATCATGAAGCAAGAAGTCAGACCGGCCTTTACAAAATCTTAAAAATAGATAATAGGTCCAGGATATTGTATGAATGCACTCTACAAGATGTGCATGTGCTGTTTGCTTCTTTCAGTTATGTGCTTAACTATTCTAGGTGCTGTGTACACTGTGGTTTTTAAAATAATAAACAAGCTTATATTTGCTTATGGAGATGACTTATTTTTGCTTATTAAAACTCTTCATCCAATAATGTATTGTTGATAACATATTGGCTATTAAATATAGTATGTCCACTTATGTGAATTGAACAAAAAGCAAACTGTACTGTAGACGACTTCAAAAGCTGAACTGTAGAAGACAGACCTTTTGACCACAATGATGTGAAAATAAAAACATGGCACACAGTGTTCCCTCTACTCATGTTAGAAACAACAAAATAACTCTGTGTTCAAAACATAAACTATGTTAGCCAACTATAATCTGGGGCTTACTCTAGTATGTGAATCTTATATTTTCATAGCGAAAGCAAAAGAAGACAAAGAAAATAGTTAAGGCAATGTCTGAGAAGATGACTAGAGCCAAGGAATATTCAAAAGGAAAAGTTTCACCTGCAAGTACACTGCTCTTTTTGATGTTGAAGAGAAATTTTAAACAATAAAATTGGACAAATAATATGATGTAAAGGAGAGCCTAAGTTCCTATAGACCACTGTGACATTGTAGGCTTACATGCAGAATCAAATGAAAGGGCTTGGGAACATTATGGATGAGTTTTCTTGGCCTTCACACTTCCCTGGCTTCTTCTGCACTGGTAGGGAATAGGTTAAATATATCAAAAATAGACCAGTTAAAAGATTTCAGATGAGAGATAATTGTGACTTCCATCATAGCAGACTGACTCTAGAGATGATATGAATGTCTATTCTGGATATCTTCCAAAATCCAAACGCAGACATAATGTGCGAGACCAAATGAGGAATCAAAGATGACTCTAAGAGTTTGTCCTGAGAATCTGGACCTGGAGACTGGTTGTTTATTCAATTAGAGGACAATGGAAAAGGCAGAGTTTGACCTGATGAAGTATTAGAACAGCTGTTTTGAACACGTTATGTTGAACAGCTGTTTTGAACACGTTATGTTCATGATCTAGAACTCAGGGAAAAGATCTTGGCTAATGGAACTCGTTTAGGAATATATGTGAAGTCTAAGTAGAAATCCCTGAGCAGTTCCCAGGTAAAGGAGTCCCCTCATCTCATGGCCTGGGGGGTTTCTAAGATTTCATATACTAGGTTTGTTGAATGAGATTTTAATTTCCTTACTTTTACTTTCAAAACTAATTAAACAATGTAAAAATCAATAACACATGATTAGAAATTTAAGCTAATTGTGTTTACCTCAGTGGGTGCTATGATACTTAGTTCTGAGGGTATAAAAGAGCAATAAGAGGTGTAGGTTCAGTGTATTTCTTACACGAAGTTCTCATGCTCTGATATTTACTGTCATTCTAGCTTTAGGTAACAATCACCAACACTATGTAGACTTAGACCTGATGCCTATGACTTTTAAAGTGCTGTGACTTTACATCCTTCAAGGTTTTACAACTAATAGTAGAACCAAGATCAGAGTTGTTTTGTTTTGTTTTGTTTTGTCTTGTTTTGTTTTGTTTTCACAAACTTCTAAGTCTAGGAAAATATCAATGCTTCTCTGAGAATAGGATGAAATCACAGAAGGAAAAAGAGTTGGTCCCCTAACTGGAATCCTCTTCCTAATAAAACATTGTTAGCCTAGGGAAATAAAATAAAGGAAAACAGAGAAAGAGGAGAGGTGTGAAAAATGGCTGAGAGAGAAAGAGATAATTTTCTTTTTATTTTTTTTTCCAATTTCAAAAATTCACTTCAAAAGTTTCCACAAAAGACAGAATATGATTAATTTTAATTATATATACAGTATGTAACTACCATATTTATGACCACAAACTTGAAATTCAGAAAAAGTATCTTAAAAGTCCAGAATATGTCTAAGAATCAACCTTTCATCTTTAGCCTAATTCTGTACAAAAATAAAAATGGTAAGGAAATTGTTCATGAAAACTTTGAGTCCCAGGAAGTTAATAGTCAGACAGCTGTTAGAAGAAAGATTAACTGCAGGTTACAATATTTGTAAAATAACACTTCTGTACATAGAGATAAAGAGAAAAGCAATTGCTCTTGCCACAAGCTAATTTTCAATTTTAGGGAGTGACAATAGCAAGGACCATTAAAAATATAGAAAAGTATAATTTGTTCTTTTGTTCAGTCAACTAATAACTACTAAGAGTTTGCTGCTGTGTGCCAGGTGTGCTTCTAGCTGCCTGGAAACCAATGGTGAACAAGGAAAGTGATGTTGTGGCTTTTAAGAAGAGGCTTAATAATAGTGGAGAAGTAAGTGAATATGACTTCAGATAGCAAATTTTCTGTAAATTGTGGAGTGGTGACTAGTAAAGGGTTGGCAAGGAAGTCATCTTTGGCAATATCTTATATTGATGGAAACTTGGATGAAAAGAAAGGATTATATGAAGATTTGCGGCCAGTACTCTACAAAAGCACCCAAAATGTCAATGTTCACAGACAGGAATGCAAATGTAAAGGTGTAATAACTACCTATTGAGGTAGAAAAATATTCACACCCAAACTAACTGCTTCAAACAATGCACATTTATTATCCCACAATTTCTCTGTCAAAATCTGGGCCCATGCTAGGTAAGCCTTTCAGAAAACAAGAAGTCATTGTCTCTCAAAGCAGGCAATCCTCTCAAAGTTTTAGAGCAGAGGTGGGAGGAGCCTGTTTACAAGCCTCTCTCCTGTTAAAAGGCATACTCAGTTGTCTGTGGTGTGGTTGCCTACTGGCCTCATTTCCTAGACATGTGAATGTCCCTATAGAGTATGTCACAACACAGCAAGAAGGTTTTATTAAAATCACTCAAATACTGTTCCAAGTGGCTGAGATAAGTTTGGGAGATTTTTATGACTTCCCACAAATGAGATATTTGATCCCTTCTGCCACATTCTCTTTATTTACAGGTATTCAAGAAAAGTGGAGAGTTACACAAGAGTTCGAATACCAGAAGAAGGGATCAATGGGGCCTATTTAGAACTAACCTTTACCATCCAGCACATATAGACATGAAGTCACCTTATAAGAAAGAGAGATACCTACCCAAATAACAGTGATCTGGATTTAGCTAATCAACTCCTAAGATAATTTTGCAAAGTATACAGACAATCTCAAGGGAGCCAACATCTCACAACTATTCAAATCAATTTTTGCTAAACACTAATCACTTGTATGTTCAAAATATTAAGTATTTTGGAGGTAATAGAATTCTCTCAGCTGTTTTTTTTTTGGGGGGGGAGTGGTATGGTTAAATCTATTTTTATTTTATTTGTATTTTACAAATCCCAATCACTATTTCCTTTCAAGGTACCCCCTCACAGTGTCCCTCCCACCTCTCTCTCCCCTTTCTCACTGAGAGGGTGTGGTCCTCTGACCTTGGCACATTAAGTCTCTGTAAGGTTTGGTACATCCTCTCCCACTGAGGCTAGACAAGGCAGTCCTGTTGGGGAACAGATTCCATAGACAGGCAACAGCTTTAGGGACAGCCACTGCTACAGTAACTGGGGGACCCTCATGGAGACTGTGCTTCCGTTACTCCTTTTAGTACCCATTTTCCCTTTTATTTGACCTCCAAAGAGATAAAAGCGATAAAAGTAATATCATCCAATAAAGCTGTGCGTAGTAAAGGTAAGCTTAAATATAGAGATAGTCCACCAATATTTTAGTGAACAAGCAAATGAACTAAAATAATTTAGAACTTCATCCAAAAATTGTGAAAGTGTCAAAGGCCAAATGATCAGCTTTGAGTATGTTATTTGTCCTCAACAAGATTGTGCACCTTGTAATACTGAGTGTATATTTTTTGAGAAGCTGTATTTAGAAGGCATTTAGTTCAACGAAGTTGGTAAGCGGTATGCTTAGAAAGTTTCACTAGAGTGTGGATATCATTGCTCATTTCTCTCCTATACAGGAAGAAAAACATGTCAACCCAGTTCTCTTCCGTTCTAACTACTCTTCAATTTGAAGTCTATTCCATACACCCTCTCTCATTGTTCATGCCATGGAGCGACTGCAAACTGACAGCACTTTGGAAACTGAAAACTCTTAAAGGATGTATTTGTTTACCAGATCACAGTGAAACAAAATACCAAGAGTTAACATGAGAATGAGAGGCAGGGAGCAATTGGTGTCCATTGGAAAGGAGGGTGAGAGTAAAATCAGCACTCGCATTTTATTAGAAGAAAACGGTTCTTAGTTTAAAACAGATGTATGTCCTTCCGCAATTACGGAGGCTGAAATATAACTATAATATACAGCCACAGGTAAGATTTCCATCTTTATGTGACATGAAAAATGTACCAAGCCAAGACTTCTCCATAAACAAAATTGCTTTCTTCGACTCATACTTTAATGCAAGATATCAATCATGTGGTAGATTTTATTACTCAGAACTTAGCTTTGTTTTTTGACAGATTGCTGAATTCAGCTTGAAGTACAATTGTATATCATCCGCATTATATACACATCTGAATCGGTGAAACCTTTTGTATTTTAAAAAGTGTATTATAAATGGGCAGACGTACCTGGTGAAGCGGAGTTAGTTTGACATCGACTGTTTTAACTCAATAGCGTGGCTTTGAGAATGTGTCATTATTTATTCAGAGTAGATCTGAAGCTTCAAGCTTTATATAACACACAAGGAAAGAGAACTGTCTCATAACTGTCTCATCCTTCTACTTTTACATCTTTTTCTCCCTCTTCTGCATGTCTCTGTTTGTAAAATAAACCAGGCCCAATTTGAACAAAAAAAACAATAACTATACAAATATAATACCCTGACCAACCTCACATTTACAGGATTCATATTCATAGATGAGAGAAAGACCACAGAAGTTAGTTTTGTAAAAACAAATCCATGTCTTATGTGGGAATGTGGAAGCGGTGACAGCTGTACTTATGAGCCCCGTGGTCAGACTCAGGTTAAAAGGCACTATAATGACCCATATCATTCTGACTACCAGAAATTTGGTATTCCACAAGCTTGCCAGTGCATGAGCAGCAATGCATATTAAAATAGAGATATAAACCCATGAAATGAAGAGCTCACAGCTAAAGCTTCTATAAAATTCACAGTCTATTTCTAGGTGGGTAAAGTGTAAAGAGTTTCTAGTACTGCACTTGACAGGGCCAAATTGGGAATGATATTTGCTGAAGTTGTGGCAGATATGGAATTGTACTGGATTCCAGCTGCCTATGAATAAGGAGAATACTTTAAAAAACCTTTTAACCTACCTGTGATGAAAAATACATGCTGGTTTAAAACTCCCTTAGAACTTTAAATTAGCCACTGCAGCACATTCAGCTGCATGGCCCAGTCCTCCTAAAACCGTCAAATGCTTAGATAAAAATAAGCTCTGTGGTTAAAAAATAAAATGAAATAAAATCCTTAACCAAGCCACTTGTGAGGTTTTCCTTCTTTACAGAATGTTGAACTTCCAAGGCTGTCATGTGTCTAGGCATGATTTTTTGTTACTGGAAATAAAGGATGAAAGCCTGATCCCAAAGCAATCAAATCTGACTTGGACAACTAACTAAGAGCAACCTCAAATCCTTAGAAGTGGAGAAAGGGTTGGCTAGCTCATCTCTGGGTAATCCCTACTTCTATGGGCTTATACAGAAGAGACTTATTTCTCTGATCTTCTTTTAATATTCTTTTAACAGTGTTAAAAATGGAACAAGAGCAGCCAGAACACCTTTCATTGTTGTGTTAGAGAAGCCTGGCTTGAACACTTGTGTTATAAGACACCATAGGCTCAATATCTGCATGAACAAGTGTCCACCTTGGCTTAAAGCTGAATCCTTCTCACCTGGTTTTCCACTGTAGAGAGCTTAAGCTGGAAAGGCAAAATCGGGATTCCAAGAAGTCATTTTTTTCCAACCTTTAAGTAATACTCAACACATTTTTTTTTCTTATTCAATTGCTCAATCAGTAAAGTGTTTACTTGGTAGTCTCTGAACCCCCATTTCAAAAGCTGGGGGTGACACATACTAATTTTTCTAATTTTTTTCCAAATTTTATTAGGTATTTTCTTCATTTGTATTTCAAGTGCTATCCTGAAAGTCCCCCATAACCCCCCACCCCGCTCTCCTACCCACCCACTCACACTTCTTGGCCCTGGTATTCCCCTGTACTGGGGCATATAAAGTTTGCAAGACCAAGAGGCCTCTCTTCCCAATGATGGCTGACTAGGCCATCTTCTGCTACATATGCAGCTAGAGACACAAGCTCTGGGGGTACTGGTTAGTTCATATTGTTCCACCTATAGGGTTGCAGACCCCTTTAACTCCTAGGGTACGTTCTCTAGCTCCTCCATTGGGGACCCTGTGTTCAAATACTCATAGTAGCCATTAAGAGGAGAAAGAGAAAGGTGAATCTCTGTACCTGGACTGACTTGCCTACTGAGATATTCCCAGGCCACTGACAGACCTTGTGCCACAAAACAGTGTAGATAGCTCCTGAGAAGGAATATTGGCTTCTGGTCTTGACATCCATGCATGTATGCCTGCAAACACATGAAATCTCACATAAGTGAGCACACACACACACAATTAGTTAAGAATTATTTTGATTCTGGTACAAGCAGTCTGTAAGTGTGTATCTCCACTAGTAGTAGCCACAGGATGGGGCTTTCACCATATGAAGTGCATAGCCCCATGTTCATCATTGGAAGAACATTCCTGAAAAAAACTCTTCTTACTAGAACATGCCCTTATAGATAATTAAGATCAGAAAAATATCAGGAGTTATTTTTCCAAGTTTTAGTGCAGGTACATGGCCTTCTAAGAACATTTTGGTTAAAATAAGAACTAGCAGGCCTAGTTATGAAAGTGTCACATAAAAACTGTTCAAAACCTCTAAAATATGCATTATACATTTGTTAAATTGGTTAAATCTAAACATTCAAAGATCAAATAAATTTATATAATTGGTTTCATATTTGTAATCATATTTAATGTCATGCTAAACACTATGGGAAGATTCAGTAGACATGTACAGCAATGTCTTTACATTCATATGCAATTCTGTACTGTACTGATCATTATTCTGATATATCACACACTTAGATCCCACTCTGAGATAATGATTTTCTGCATTGCATAAGAGTAATAATAACCAATCTATTTAATCTAGAGATATCTACCAATAGCACATGAGTTATGTTGAATCTATGATATACTGTGTTTGGTTAAGGGTTACTTGTGTGAAACGATTCCCATAGAAATACAATGGACATATTATAATAGTAGGTATAGACTTAATGTTTGTGTTAACTAGATAAGAAAACTGAGGCCAAGATAGTTCAAATCTCAGCCAAACAAACAGCAACTGGCCAAATGGGTTCCAAGTTCATGTTTTCTGATATACCAACCTATTTAACTGCCATTCTATAATTGCTTTATGTTGCCTGTTTTTTAAAGTGTTAAAAAAAGTAGTTCCCAGACACTGAAATATGTCCTAAATATTTCATTATTTAAAAACCTTAACTTTGGGAAAACATTAAAGGATTTGTGAACTTTTTTTTAGAATTCTTTGTGACAAATTCTATTGAAAAAATATGACTGTAACTCTACCAGATTAGGCAGTACCACCAATTCTAATCTCCTAAGAAGCACAAAATAAATGTATCTCTTTTTCTCACCATTTAAACCTGCATTTATTCTATTTGCTTTGTGCTGTATTGTATTCTGTTGTATTGTGTTGTTGACATTTTGGAGGACAGAGTCTGATTATCTGATTCAGGCTAGACTTGAAATCAGTTTCCCAAGGACTGAGATTACATATGCTACTGTGCCCTAATGTAAATGGCTTAAATCTCCAAATACAAGCCACAGGCTGATAGTTTAGATTAAAAAAAATCAAAACAAGACTTAATACTGTGTTGCCTACAAGAAACTAACCTCACGAAAAAGATATACGCAAACCAAGAGTGAAAGCTATGTAAAGATATTCTGAGAAAACAGAATGCAGAAGCTATTCCCACATCAAACCAGACCAATTTCGAGTCAAGACAGTCAGAATAAACAAGGAAGTTCACTATACATTGGAAAGAAGCAACCAAAACATTAAAAAGATAATGTTTGTAGATTGACACCAAATGTTGATGTACCCAATTCTATTAAAAAGAAAAACTATGAATACAAAGCAAATATTGAATCACACCATAATAATGGATGACTTCAATACCTTACTCTCATCAAAGTATTGATTATCTAGAAAAAAAATCAACAGAGATACATCCGTGAGATTATGCCGTAATAAAATCCTCCTTCAAAGCAAATCCTAGAATGGGACAAATTTACAGGTGAATTACACATGATTCAGCACTAACACCAATGGCCCTAAGTGTTCCAGAATAAAAAGTACAATTACTGGAACCAACTTTTAGTGTCCTCTTACCAAAATTTTATAAAGACATACATACTCACACACACACACACACACACACACACACACACACACACACACACACATTCTAAACTAAATTTAAAAAAATCAGAATTAACCAAATCCTTGAATATGGATGCAAACATTCTCTATAAATATTCACATACTGAATTCATAAAGATTATATACCATTATCATGAGATTTCAAAGAGACACAAGGATGCTTCACATGTAGAAATCATGTAAATGTAATGGAAAAAACTGTAAGTAAATGCAATGAAAAACATAATCAGAACCAATGATAAAACCACTGGAAGAGGTAGAAGAATTAATCAGCTGGTTGTTCTAGGAAGGTTCCTGGTCATTCTCTCCTGGAACTTCTGGATGCAGAGCTGTATGAAGAGGCTTCTAAGAGATGGCACCTTCATATACGTGAAAATTAATGAAAATCATAACTAAATGGAAATGGAGACAAGATGCCTGGTTGGTGTTACAAGAATGATGTTGAAACAGAAGTCATAAGCATCTGAGATTAACTAGAGGTGGTGCAGTAAGGGAAAAGGAAAATGTGAGGAACACAGGACCTCTAGTGTGGGAAAATCAATGTGTGATACTTCCAATAATAAACCAGTGGACTCAAGAGAATGTATGATTTTCAATGGAGGAAAATAAACTTAATTTCGAATAGGTAAGGTTCTTCCACTGGATGGTTTTAGCTCCCTTGTCGAAGATCAAGTGACCATAGGTGTGTGGGTTCACTTCTGGGTCTTCAATTCTATTCCATTGGTCTACTTGTCTGTCACTATACCAGTACCATGCAGTTTTTTTCCCATTTTTTATTAGGTATTTAGCTCATTTACATTTCCAATGCTATACCAAAAGTCCCCCATACCCACCCACCCCCACTCCCCTACCCACCCACTCCCCCTTTTTGGCCCTGGCATTCCCCTGTACTGGGGTATATAAAGTTTGCGTGTCCAGTGGGCCTCTCTTTCCAGTGATGGCCGACTAGGCCATCTTTTGATACATATGCAGCTAGAGTCAAGAGCTCCGGGGTACTGGTTAGTTCATAATGTTGTTCCACCTATAGGGTTGCAGATCCCTTTAGCTCCTTGGGTACTTTCTCTTTATCACAATTGCTCTGTAAGTAAAGCTTTAGGTCAGGCATGGTGATTCCACCAGAGGTTCTTTTATCCTTGAGAAGAGTTTTTGCTATCCTAGGTTTTTTGTTATTCCAGATGAATTTGCAGATTGCCCTTTCTAATTCGTTGAAGAACTGAGTTGGAATTTTGATGGGGATTGCATTGAATCTGTAGATTGCTTTTGGCAAGATAGACATTTTTACAATGTTTATCCTGCCAATCCATGAGCATGGGAGATCTTTCCATCTTCTGAGATCTTCTTTAATTTCTTTCTTCAGAGACTTGAAGTTTTTATCATATAGATCTTTCACTTCCTTAGTTAGAGTCACGCCAAGATATTTTATATTATTTGTGACTATTGAGAAGGGTGTTGATATAGCTGTCTCTTGAGAGGCTATGCTGGAGCCTAGCAAACACAGAAGTGGATGCTCACAGTCAGCTATTGGATGGATCACAGAGCTCCCAATGGAGGAGCTAGAGAAAGTACCCAAGGAGCTAAAGGGATCTGCAACCCTATAGGTGGAACAACATTATGAACTAACCAGTACCCCGGAGCTCTTGACTCTAGCTGCATATGTATCAAAACATGGCCTAGTCGGCCATCAATGGAAAGAGAGGCCCATTGGACTCGCAAACTTTATATTGCCCCAGTACAGGGGAACTTCAGGGCCAAAAGGTGGGAGTGGGTGGGTAGGGGAGTTGGGGGGAGGGTATGGGAGACTTTTGGGATAGCATTGGAAATGTAATTGAGGAAAATATGTAATAAAAATATTAAAAAAAGAAAAAAGAGAATAGGTAAGGTTGATATTGTAACAGAACTTTCACAGAACAAAGAAAATGAAGTAAAATTCTGGATAAGTGTGTGCTTTTTGACATGTCAAGGACTGATAAATCAGATCCATGGAAAATTGACAAAGCTTTTTCCTAGGTCAGGTTCAGTAAGACAACCTCTCTGCAAGTGAGGATTGACAGTGTGCACAAAATCTAGCAACTGTGAATTTCTTCTAAGGATTTTTATAGACTGATATGTCTTACCTACAAACCCCTCCCACAAAGACCAGCTAACTCCTCCTTTCTTCTTTGCATACAAAAAAAAGAATCTGGGGTTCCAGGTTGCTGCCATAGTTGGTGCAACCCCATGTGGTATGTGTGCATACCACACCTGATCCCAGGTATTCTGTGTCCCCATGTCGCCATTTCCCTAGTATCTATTCTTCCTTTATTCCCTCGCCATCTTGTTCTGGATTCTAGAGCCAGGCCATACAGGATATAGCAACATAGTATAGTTAAAAACATTGATTTTCTTTAAAACAGGTCTGAGGTGCAGAAAAGAGAGAGATTATTTTTAAACGATAGATAAAAACAAGGATTCGGATGAATTTACCAGGGGATAGTGTGCTAAATCAATGAGTCTTCTTGTTTTAGACTGTGGGGAACTGAATCACATTGTGGTTATAACATTGTGCATTGCACCAGACTATCCATGCTTGGATTTTAGTTCCCACATAGGTGTTGAAAATAATTCTTAACTTCTCTAAGAGTCAATATTCTCATTTATAAAGAGTAGGGAACAACACTAACTACTTAACACTAGGTAATACAAGCTTTTTGAAATGTTCTATGAAAAAAATCTTAGAATATGGTAAATCACTCAGCTATCATGTAATAAATATTAAGTATTGCAGTCATGAGAATTGTTGTTTATGCTATAAAAATACAGTATTCTCCATTCTCCTTGAGATCTTTCAATTTAGAAAAGAAATACAAATGTTCATATGAAAGTTGCAGTGGTATGATTAAATAGGAAGTGCTAGGGTGCATGGATGTTGTTAACAATGAAGAAATAAGGTCATATATCAAGTTGGACAATGACAATCACCAGGACTTATAACTGGGTTAAAAAATATATGTTGGATTTAGTGTGAAAAAAAAAAAAATCCAAACACTTTAGTAAACACAAACGGTGCCTTATAAATGGATGTTTGCAGGCTCAGAGCCATCCATAAGTATTGTTTCTAATACCATACAATAAAATGCAATTCAAAATAAATATTTTGCCTTCAAAATATATTATGCAGCTAGAGCCTCACAATGCAAAACTGAAAAATAAAAGTATCACTCAGAAGGCTGAGGCAAGAGTTCAAAGCCAGTCTGAGATATGTAACTAGAGCCTGAAATAAGTAAAATAAAGAGAGCCTAAAACCAAACCTAGTCACAGTTAGGTATAGCGGGAGTGTAGGTCCCAGCACAAGCACAGAAAGAGAATCAGGTTAAAGTCGTGAACTCAATTATCTACCCTACATTCAACAAATTGTTCTCTATGTCTTTTCCTTGCCAGCTTTATATATTTATTCAAAAATTCACAGATTCATTAAAACCCACTAAAACTTTCTAATACATTTTAAATATTAATAAAATAAATATTTTCAAAATCTGGGGAAGGTGGAGACAAAATTTAAGTGCAGTAACAATTAAAATTCTTAAGCATTTATTTTTTTATACCACGTGATTTTCTTGACATGTTTTAGTCTATTCAGTATTGTTGGTCACAGAGAAAGAACAGAAGCCTATAGTTGATGGAACATTCAAACCTAAGGCTTGGATGCTTGCCTACACATCTATCATCACAGGAATAAAAGTATATACAACAAGCAAAATAAACTTCTGATATATAGAAACTTCATATAGTTTTAAACACTTATTGTGCTAGGTAGCATGAAAAAAATCAATGACATACAATGCTTTGAGATAAATTTACAATGAGATATTTTCACATTACAATCCTACTTTACTTCTCTCTAATTAATTAAGAAAATCTCATTAAGAGATAACCTTTGCTTTGACAAAGCATCTTAAAAAATATTTCTGAAACTGTGCTCGCTTATCTCACATTCTCATATTATGAAATATGAAAGATTAAACTATAAATGAAAGCATTGAATTAATTAGTCAACAATGACTAATTAAACATTGATTGAAAGTGAGATTTTAATTCTTTTCACTTCCTTGGCTTGATGTCATATTTTGTTTATATATTAAGAATAATGTCTTCTTTGAAGCTATGAAGACTTTAAAATTCTGGCACTTCAATACATACATTTATTCTAATAATTGTTGGCACTGACAGCAGGCCCTGGATAATTTAGGTAGATTTTTAAAAAAAATATACAGAATATTGCTGTTCTAAAATATATTTGAATAGGCTTAAGTATATAAAGTAAATTATATGTTATTTCTCTTTTAAATAAACAGGTGAGATAAATTTGACTAATAAAATAAAAACTTTCTGAGTCATTCTAAATTAGAGTAGGTGGAGCTTTGTCTCCCCTGTTATTTGGTAATTCCATTCAGATTTATTTCATATAAAATATATTTTAAGAAGTTGTTGTAGCTTAGTAT
Source organism: Mus musculus (assembly GCF_000001635.26). Taxonomy (NCBI): domain Eukaryota; kingdom Metazoa; phylum Chordata; class Mammalia; order Rodentia; family Muridae; genus Mus; species Mus musculus. Next base: position 64,245,196 of record NC_000078.6, read on the forward strand.
GACCCTGCAAATGGCCCTTAGTGTTAGTTGCCCCCGCTGTATTTTTCCCTAACCCCATTTCACTCCCCCCCTTTTTTATTCCATATTATATTTTCCCTCAATTTCTTGCTAACTTTATATTGTACTTTCTGGATATTTGGGGGATTCTGCACTCTCCCCTAGTTTCTTATTCTATACCAAATCTCTGTGGTAATTTGTATATTTGTGTGCCTGTTGAAGACTTAAAAGCTACAGTTACAGGACCTACTTGTATGCATTCAGTACTAAAAGGTACTATCCAAACTACTAGAGGAGAGGTAAATACCAACCATGCTACAGACCTTTCAATTTGCAATGGTGGCCTGTGTGAAATGTTGGTAAAATAGTGGATCAAATGTTGTGAAAGTAACCAACTTCTACCTGGTTGGATTTAAAGTCCTCTCCAAGCCCAACCCTGCTCAAGTGGCCTAGAATCTGAGATTATGTCAGCCATGAACCTCGTAGGGTAAAACTAAAAATTGCTGTTCTGCTAAAAAGAACATAGCAATAAAATGACCCCCTAATTACATTCTGCCATATAGATCAATGTCTTGCCCAACCATTGTTAAAGATGCTTTCTCCTGCAGTATTTATGGGAACTAATACAAAGACCCACACTTGACAATGCGCAGAGAAAGAGAGATCTTGGATCCCTTAGTCATAAATGGTATGTCCTCATCAAAATCCTCCACCTCAGGGCTCAGGGAATCATGGAAAAGAAGACACAGAAAGATTGTTTGAGCAAGTAGAAATGGATGGCACCATGGAAAACACGAGTTCCAGGCACAACAGGACCTAGGGACATATGAACTCACAGATATTGTGGTAACATGCACAGATCCAAGACATGGCGTCCCAACACTGTTTGGGAATTAGGCATGAGCTCCCATCCCAAACTAAGTTATCTCCAATTGACAACTGGCCACAGAGGAAAAGATTGTTTCTTCAAGGGAGTTGCACTAAGTACAAAAAGGCACACTGAATGGCAGGTCCCATGCCAATGGTAGATAGTACACACAAAACAAATTCAATGGCATTTTCAGATATTTTTGTTGTTATTGTCGTCTATTGCTTTATTTGGGCTTTTTGTTATTTTTCCTTACTGATATTTGTCTTGTGTACTATGGTTTCTGATTTTCATCTTTTATGGGTTTTATGTGTGTTCCTCTCTCTCTCTCTCTCTCTCTCTCTCTCTCTGTCTCTGTGTGTGTGTGTGTGTGTGTGTGTGTGTTTGTCTCTCTGTGTATGTGTGTACATGTCTGTGTCTCTGTGTGTATTTATCTATGTGCATGTGTATATCTGTATACATATGTTTCTGGGGCTCTTTTTTTTATTGTTGTTTTTGGTTAGTTTGTTCTCTTTTGTCTTTGTTTGTCCTTTTTTATTTAAGAGAGAGAAAAAAAGAATGGTGGGGAAGTAAGGAGGACCTGAGAGGAGTTGAGGAAGAAGAAACAATGATAAGAATACAGTGTATGAAAATAACTGTATAAAGTATGAAATACATTAATTAAAATTTAAAATGTATTCCAAAGTGTAATTTAGTTTTTATAGTTTGATGTAAAACAAATGTATATATTATTAAGTTTTTATTATGTTGTTGAAATACTGAGAGACTATACATGAAGTTTGATGAATGTTTTGACTATTCAATAATACAACACTTAATATGACTTAACAAATACTATTATTCTACACAAAATTTAAACATTCCTCAAATAACTTTTTCTCCAGATACTTGTTTCAGAAAAAATTTACACAGATATATTTGGCAGTTGGTTTGTAATTTTACTGCCACTTTGAATTGACTGTATTCAAAACTATTAGATTACAACTTGAAGTCAAGAGATGTCACAAATTATATTTCATTTAATACTGGGAATATCATCATAAAATGATGATTACACAGAAATTAGAGTTAATCTTAACTCTTACTAATAAGTACAGTGTTTCAATATTCTGCTACCTTTATAATAGGTTTATTCATTAATGAGAGCTGTCATGAGAAATTAACAGAGCACTCTATATTAAAACTGCTCTTGACTCTGAATGACAAAAATCTGAGGTCAGCAGCTAACAATATTTTTCACTACTTGGGACTGTTCTAATTGGTATTTTTAGAGTCATACTTCCAATATTGTTCCAAAAATTTTTGAGTAGTATTTTACTAGTTGATCAGCACATAAAATCATTTCTTGGAAAAAAAAAAGTTAATTTAGGTAGTACCATGATCAAAATAACCACTCCAGAAATAATAGCTTCTTGAACAACAGAAATGACATTTCCATTACTTTTCATAAATTAGTGGTGTCAGTAATCTAAATACACAGGTTGTCCTATGAACATTGATCCATATACAGAGTTAAATTGATTCTCATTCTCTATATAATTAGTGGCATACACTTGATGTCTATTTATTTTATTATTGATTTACAAATTCCCAGATATAGAATTACAACTATTTTTAACTGATTTAAGCAACTCATCCCTGAGAATAATAAATATATTCAATATCAAAAGTGAACCAGTGATGAAATAATCAATTTACTTTTTACATTGATTTGTTTAATGTTATAAGGATGAGACGTACATGTGCATGATGCAAATATAGAGACCAGAGGACAACATATGGGACTTGGTTATCCCCTTCCACCATGTGGGTGGGTCCCAGAGATCAAACCCAGGTCATTAGACTTGGGGGACAAACACCTCTACCCACTGAGTTAACTTCTGGCCCAAAATATCAGATGGAATTTTTTTTAAGTGTTCACATTTAAATAACAAATGATACAGTCTTAAAACTAAAAGCACATGGGAAGGACAGATTATGTTTTGTGGCTCTGCAGAGACACCAATTTTGTGGGTTTGAAATTTATTTAGTTTTGTTACCACAGGTACAATATTAATATATTCACTGTAAAGTTGGGAGAAGCTGTGACTCACAGAGCCAAGCAGCCATAGAAATGAAGAAAGCCATGAGAAGAACGCATTAATGTATGGTTCAGTTTGCTAAACCAACTACTTTAAAAGTTCATAAGCATCAAGATATCAAATGATGTCATGTGCACATGGATCTCCTGCTGCTTTCACTTCTATTACTGTTTACACTCCACTCACCATCTTCAGTTGTTCAACCAAAACAATCCAAAATTAAATAATCCAACCACGTTTTAGCTAAAACTACTATATTTGTTCAAATCTCTTAGCTCTTTTGCCCACCATTAGCAAAACTTGTTTAAATTACTAATGAATCCTTAAGCTCAGACCTCAGACTGGCATTGCACATCAATACATGGGCACCATCGATGTGACTGAATTTATTATTATAAGAAAGGGACCTCTGGTGAACTACTGTATTATTTGTTGTTTTCATTATAGTTTTTATGGAAATACTCTCCCAAATTCCCTATGGCATCAACTTTTACAATTTGTATTTGAACAGAAATAAATAGAAGTCCAACAGTTTGTAGAATTAAAGGCTTCTGTTATTTAACAGGACAAGTTTAATGTATTAGTTATTAATATAATCAATTTAACCCCTTTAGTGTGAGTGTATATGTACATGTTTATGGCTCATAAAATAGATCCACTTTCTTGAAAATATATGTGTATATGTATATCCTTAAAATGGAATTGCTGCAGCTATACATTAAAATCAAACAGCACAGTGCCTCTGGCTCTCTGAACTCTAATCATCTTGCTTTCTGTGAAAAGATAATTGAATTTCTTATCTAAATATTGGCTATTCCTTGCCAACTAACTGAAAGTCAAAATTCTTTTCTGGATAAACTTTTAAATTATCAGGCTGGATCCCAGGTTAATGATTCAAAGGGCCAGTATAAATTATATATTAAAACAATTTCCATAAGATCTTGATTACTTTTCCACCAGGAATGTGAAAATCTACACTGCAAAATTAAATAACAGAAAGCCAACTAGCTTTTAAATCAAAATTGTCTACTTCCTGACAGAGAGCTGAAATTCCCCATAGTTGTACTATGAAATCTGAGATATTTAGCTTTGAGCAATTTATACCCTGAAATTCTTACTTCATTATCTTAAATAAAATTGTTTCTATTTTATAACTTTGACTGGGCATTTATATTTCCAGATAAGAGAGCATATGAAGGTACTGAAATGAGAATAAGCGAGGGCTCTTACTCAGAGTTGGCCTCATGATGACAGGCAGCAAGCACAATGTACATCTGACAAAGATGCAAATCTTTCATGGACTGTAAAAATTTAGAACTAAAAAAGGCACAGTCAGGCTGGACATGATGGTACATTCCTTTAATTTCAGCACCAGAAAGGCAGAGACAGATCTTTTCAAGTTCAAGGCTAGCACTGTCTACATAGGAAATTCCATTATTAATAAGGGCTCTGTAGGGATACCATGTCTCAAAACAATAGCAGAAAAATAAAAATAAAGATAAGAGGGGAGTAGAAAGTAATCTCAAGAGAGTATTCAGTAGGTAAAGAGCTTACTGCACAAGAACCAGTACTTAACTCCAGCACCTACAAGAAGACTGGGTAGACATAGAGGTATGTACTCTCAGGGCAGATACAGAAGGATCCGCAGAGCTCCCTGGCCAACCAGTCTTGCCTCACTAACCATATTCATGTTCAGCAGGAGAGCATGTTTCAAAATATAAGGTAGAGAGTGTCAGAGTGAGATACTCATCTCTTGGGCTTCATAGTTTGAACAAGTGAACAAACATGTACACACTAATGAAGACAGGTAGGCTTTCCGTGTGCCATGACTAGAGGCTATTGGCACAGAAAGTAGAGGACTGGCTAGCTAGAAGTGGGACGATATGGGACTGACAATAGGGAAGCATATTTCACTTTGATCATTGGTTTTAGCCTACAAACAAGATGCAAATAGAGGGAGTTGGTATCTATTAATCAGTTCCCGCTGTTTTGTAAATGATTGGCTCAGGGATTGTAGTTTGACTTCTAGGTCTGCTTCCCACAGAGGATGTGGGTCAGAGTTCTACTTTTATTTGCATCCTGGCCACTGTACATTTCTATATTCAGTCTCACACACATACATCATCATAGTTTTTTGTTTTGTTTTGTTTTGTTTTACTACAAGGTCATTTCATAGAGTAAAAGCTATTGTTTGGTTTATTAAGATTTCACAAGAGTTATTTTTATTTCATGTATAAATTAAAATGCATAATAATAATTCTCTCCAAATAGATGAACATTTTAAAATACAATTCCAAGGTCTTTCTCCAATAACTACAAAGTAAATAACACTAGAATTTCACAAGGTTTCTAATTATTCAGCAAACATATAAAGATCTAGAAGGTAATTTAGAAGGTACATTAGGCTAACTTATGGCTTTACCTAAATTTGTTGCCCCAATCTTGCTTTCTGCTTCTCTCAATTGTCTCTGATTACTAAGTCACATGTTTAACACACATGCATACCACACATACACACCACACAAACATAAATATATATAAATATATATATATATATATATGCATATATATACACATACATGTATACATATTAATATACATATATGCATATATGTATACATATTAATATACATATATATGAGAGAGAGAGAGACAAAGAGACAGGAGAGAGAGAAAGAGAGAGAGAGGGAGGGAGAGAGAGAGAGAGAGAGAGAGAGAGAGGAGAGATGCTCAGTTTCTGTTAGTTTAAGCCACACTTCTTAAACATTTTCAAATGGATTCCTATCTTCAGTTCTTCAACAGAGAATAGAAATTCTGGATGACATGTGAAAGTATTTCTCATAGAAGAAGATGCTAAGATTTCAAAATAAAACCTGGGAATGTGGTTCAGTGGATAGAATACTTCATACACAAGCATAAGGGCTGGGGTTTTAATCCCAGAATTAGTCATGTTCCCACACATCTATAGACCCAGGGATCCTATGAGAAGATAGACTCTTTTGAGGCTCAATGGGCCAGATAGCCTGATGCATACCACAGCAAACAATAAAAAGAAAGACACTGTCCCAAACAAGGTGACAAGATGGAAGAAGAGAAGAGAACTGCGGTTATCTCCTGACACACTTGCACACCCCTGCACACACACACACACACACACACACACACACACACACACACACACACACACACGGTGGCCCATATCTAGACTCATGCACAAATCACCCATAGACATAAACACACACTAGAAACACACACACTACACACAACACACATAGGCATACATAATTATAAAATCTTTCAAAGCATTGTGGGTCAGTAAATAAAGTTCTTTAGGATCCCATGAGGTCAAAATACCTAAGATCCTGACCTAAGGGGTAAAAAAGATTTTGATTCACAGTTTCAGAGGTCTCATATGCTCATCTGGTCTTGTTGCTTTGTGCCTGTGGTGTTCTGGTCTACAGCAGGAACAAGAAACAGAGGAAGAATGACCATGTCATCATAGTTTAGAAAGGAGAGAGAGAGAGAGAGAGAGAGAGAGAGAGAGAGAGAGAGAGAGAGAGAGAGAGAGAGAGAAAGAGAGAGAGAGAGAGTGAGAGAGAGAGAAAGAGAGAGAGAGAGATCTGCCTTCATCATAGTCCCTTCAAAATGATGACTCTATTCCAAAGACCCAACAACCTTATCCTAAGCCCCACTTCCTAAAGGCACTGCAGACTTGAGGACCAAACTTAAGCATAGAAGCCTTTGAGGACTATTTCAGATCTAGTCTCTAGAAAGAGCAAGTGAAAAGAGTCAAATTTACATACGAAAGGCATCTATATTTCAAGTGCACTTACTGAAAATGGGCTGAAAAAAATCAATGGAAGTTTCTATTCAATTAAATACTGACACTGAAGCACATATAATATAATCTCTAACATTAAAAACACACCACAAAAGGACAGTAAAACTGAGAAGATTGGGTATTTATGCAACTTTCTATAGTGTGAAGCATAACCATTTCAAATGTGAAAAAGGAGTATTTTATTCTGTTCCTCATTCTTTGTTATTGTATCTTGCATATCATATATTGTATCTTTCCTAGCTTTAAAAAGTATTTTTCCTATCATGGTGGTGCTAGGCTTAACAAAATATCTTGTAGATTCATTAACTTTCTTCAACTGTGTGGGACAATTTTTAATAGAATTTATGTTTTATCTTTAGATGTTAGAATTTTCTGAATTTTATATAGATTTGTTTTAAAATCTTTGTGCAAATTTAATTATTTAAAATGCCTAGGACATTGGGATTATTCTCTTGAGGATAGATTTTATAGTTTATGTTATTCAAAACATTAACATATTTCCTCCACACACACAATTAGAAGTTGTTAGGGATTAAATTTGAAGTGTCCCAACAGCTATTTGAAGCTTGTTCTGTTAGGTTAACACCATTTGGGGAGCCTTTTGAATCTGGAGATGGTTGGGCCTAGTTGGGGGAAATGGGCTGCCTGAGACAAACTGTTGAAGTACAGCCTTTTCCTCTGGTTCTGGTTGCTCTCTGCTCCCTAATCCAGTGTGCTGTGAAAATCCTCAGCCACAAACTCCCACAGCTATGAACTGCTCAAGCTTTCCCTGCTGTAAAGCTTTTAACCTTTTAAATCATTAACCTAAAATAAGTCTTTGCTCTTTTAAGATGCTTCTGTCAAGTACTGTGATCTGAGCATGTAAAAATAAGTGATACAGACATTTGTCCTTATCACTGGTCACCTTTAAGAAAGTGCCTTTAATAACAATATCTTTCTCTATGTACATTAGGTTCCCTACTTGACACATCACTGCCAGAATTGCTGGTTCTGGTATGTGCATTTTCATAATTAATTTAAATCATTTATTTATGAAGTCAGAAAACAGATTCTCACATATTCAATAAGCGTGAACTACATGCTTGCATGGGCACATGCACACACACACACACACACACACACACACACACACACACACACACACACAATGTATTCTTACTATAGAATGTCCCTTTTACCTGCCCAGGCTAAGCTTCTAACTGTAACTAACAAGTATCACTCCTCTTCATCAATAACTTACTGGAGCTCTCCATTATAAGCTAATACCACTTTTTGTCACCTTACTTTCATTTGCTTTCCAAGCATGTAGTCACCATTTTAGGTCAACAATAACTTTCATGGTCCTAGCTTCATAGAGATAATATTCAGTCAAGTTTTCCCACCCACTTGCCAGGAGAGCTAACATATACCTGTGCTTATAATAAGAAGTTTATCTCAACATTAATAAACAGTAATTCTTTAATTCTAAGAACATACAAAATAACCAGAATCTAATGGATAATTAAAATAAAGTATAAGAAAAACTCAGGAGTCAAGAATGCAGAAATATTTCAATAAGCAACAGAATTTATTGTGTTTTCTATCCTAAGTTTTATGTATTTAAGTATATAAGTAAAAGGCTAAATACTTATGATAATATAATTTCAAACTGGCATTGGACTTTTGCAAAAGCCCTGATTCTTTTTGACATCAAAAATATAATTATTCTCAGGATTTACCTTCTCTGAAGGAATACTGACATTGATAAATATGAGTTTTTATCAAAGTGCTGCTACACTGTTCTCCAAGGTCTACCTGAAAGATTTTTAAGTAAAGTTTGTCATTAAAGCGTATCCTTCAAACTGACTATACTACATATGGAGGTGATTTAAGTGAATAGTTCCAAGTTCATGTATTAGAGGCTTGATCCCCAACACAACCGACTAAAGAATAGAGGGAACTTTAGGAAGTTGTGCTGAGAAAGAGAGATAGAGGGATCTCTAGGTAATTTGCATGCTGCTTTCTAAAGGTACTACTGAACTTTTCATGGATTCTCATCCATTATTGTAGAAAAGTTGTTGCAAGACTACCCTCTTTGCTACTATCTTGTTTCCTGCCTTCCTTATCTCATATGATCTCTCCCTTCTGTACATACTATACCACAAGGTCATTCAATGTGATGTGACAGTCAGGAGCCCTCCCCAGAGGAAATCATATGCTGAATGACCTTTGAACCTCCAAAACTATAAGGTAAGTAAATATCTGCCCTTTACAAATGACCAGTCCTTTATTGTTCATTATAGTAACAGATAGCAGATATGCCCAAATACAAAATAAATTCTGTCTTCAAACTCACTTTCAAGTTCCATTTCAATTAAATATATTTTGGAGATATTTTTACAGTGCATGATTAGCTAACTCCTAACTCTTCCCCTACCAGTATGTTTGCAATTTGTTGTTCATTTGTTTGCTGTTTTAATGTTGTAGTCTCTGATCCACTTAGAGTATAGTTTTGTTTGATGTGAGAGAAACTGCTCTGGTTTTAATGTTCTAGAAGTGGATACGTACTTTTCCCAACATTATTTGTTGACAATATTATATTTGCACCAACATGTATTGCAGTATCTTCATTCAACTATATGGTAGTTGTAATTGCACATAATCTTCTACTCTGTTCCACTGATCTACATGTCTTGTGTGTGTGTGTGTACCATGCCCTTCGTTTTTATTAATATGTCTCTGTAAATTGAGGTAGGTTATGATGGTGTCTCCAGATATTCTTTTTGGTCAAGGTTGCCTTGACTATCTCTTCTGTGCTTCAATATAAATGAACCCATTTATGTCCTCATCAAATCTCTCCCTTCAAGACCCGGGTGCCTAAGTGTAAGAGGAAGTGGAAAGAATATAAGAGCCAGAGTTCATGGACATTGCCAAGGAAACTGTGTCTTTCAGGCCAAACAGGACTGATGCACATGCCGCACACATGCCCTAGTACAGGGGAATGCCAGGGCCAGAAAGCAGGAGTGGGTAGGTTGGGGAGCAGGGTTGGGGGAGGGTACAGGGGGCTTTGAGGATAGCATTTGAAATGTAAATGAAGAAAATATCCAATAAAAAAAAAGAAAATAAAAAACACCACACACACACACACACACACACACAAAACCTGCACAGGTTCAAGGCTAATGTAATCTGAGTAGTGATAGGGCAGAGTTAGATGGGAGTTCTTACTTCTAACCAAGAAGCTATTTGTAACTGATACTCACTAGTTAAAGAGAGCCAGTTCTGTTTAATGGAGTGTCACTTGGTATATCAATCACAGTCCAGGTCAGGCAACATACCTAGGAGTAGCTGGCAAATACAAAATGAATTCTGTGATGTCCATTTGTTTGTTTGGGTTTTTTATGTTTAATATGGCAGTTTTTTTCTCATTGGTCTTTTGTTTTTTGTTTGTTTGTTTTTTTAAATGAAGGAAACAAACAGTGAAGAACGTAAACAATAAGGAGCAGTGTGTGAGGAAGATCTGTGAGGAACAGGAGAAGAGAAAAATGATTAAATTATACTGCATATGAAAAATAAAAATATACAAAAATATGAAGCGAAAAAAACTTTTCTCAATAAAAATAGACTCAAGAAATTTCTGGCCACCAAACCTGGGTAACAACGAATACTGTAACAAACACTTCAAGTTGGAGTGGTTATATGGAAAAAAAAAGATGGTATTATAATAGTGATCATACAAAGTAGTGATAAAACAACAATCACCATGAAATCAACAAAATAACAGCAGTTAATATATATCTTTTAGTATAATTCTAAATATTAATGGATTAATTCCCCAACCAAAAGACGAAAGGATGGACTATCCAGATACTATCCCACCTGGGAATCTATCCCATAATCAGCCACCAAACCCAGACACTATTGCATATGCCAGCAAGATTTTGCTGAAAGGACCCTGATATAGCTGTCTCCTGTGAGACTATGCCAGTGCCTGGCAAATACAGAAGTGGATGCTCATAGTCATCTATAGGATGGAACACAGGGCCCCCAATGGAGAAGCTAGAAAAAGCACCCAAGGAGCTGAAGAGGTTTGCAACTCTATAGGTGGAACAACAATATGAACTAACCAGTACCCCCAGAGCTTGTGTCTCTAGCTTCATATGTAGCAGAAGATGGCCTAGGCGGCCATCAGTGGGAAGAGAAACCCCTTGGTCTTGCAAACTTTATATGCCTCAGTACGGGGGAACGCCAGGGCCAAGATGTGGGAGTGGGTGGGTAGGGGATCAGGGTGGGGTGAGGGTATAGGGAACTTTCGGGATAGCATTTGAAATGTAAATAAAGAAAATATCTAATAAATGGAATTTTTTTAAAAAAAATCAGAAGGCATCTTTTGTTGTCTACAAGAAAGATAACTGCTTTTCAAAGACAGATGCTAGTTTATATTAAGTTCAAGGATGGAAAAACTATTTCTAATAGAAACAGAAAGCAGCCATTACCACTATTTACCACATGAACAACAAGCTGCACATATCTACATGTGTATAGGAGGCCTAGGTCCAGCCAATGCCTGCTCCTTTGGTTGGTGGTTCAATCCCAGTGAGCCACCATGGGCTCAGATTAGTTTACTCTTGAAATCTTTTTGTGGTGTCCTTCATCTCTCCAATGGGTCAATCTTTACTGCTAATCTCTGATCAAGGGAACAATCAACCAAGAGTACATTACAACGTTAAAAATATAAACACTAAACTTGAATACATCCAATGTCATAAACTAGAAACTCCTTGGTATTAAGTTCCACCAGTGGCTGATGGAAACAGATGCAGAGACCCAGAGCCAAACAGTAAGCGGAAAAGATTGACCCATTAGAGTGATGAAGGACACCACAAGAAGATTTAAAGAGCAAACTAATCTGGGCCATGGTGGCTCACTGGGATTGAACCACCAACCAAAGGAGCATGCTGGACCTAGGCCTCCTATACACATGCAGCAGATGTGCAGCTTGTTCTTCATGTGGGCCCTAGCAATTAGAGCAGAGGCTGCCTTTGACCCTGTTGCCTGTCTTTCGATCCCTTTTTCATAGTTGCTCTGCCTTGTGTGGGAGATAACATTCATGGATGGAAAATGTTGGTTCCAGAAGTTACAGGTTATTAAAAAAAAAAAAACCCAGTGCCAAGAGTCAGGGCTTACCTCATGACATGTTGATCAGAAAGAACCCAGAGCCCCCTAAAACAACAAAGTTTTTTCATTCCTCCTTATTGTCTACTACACAGTAAGACCCTATTGGCTGAAGATTCCATACAAGGTGATTGCATGACATAAAGACACTAACTCAGTACTGGCGTTCGGGGAGAAAAAATCGGCTTTTACCATTTATTTGTTTTAATATATAGTGTATAAAGAGATTTATTAGATTGGCTTATACTAAGCGGTTTCAGTAATCCAAAACTTGCTATCTTCTTGTTGAAGCAGCTAAGAACATGCTAGTTCCCACTACACAAGGCTAGATCTCTTAGCCATTTCAACTTGACACTGAGGACCTAGCCACTGGTGTTCAGTACATGTTGGAAGGTCTAGGAAGCTGAAATTTGGTATTAGTAAAAGAATGGAGCAAAAGATGCTTTAGCAACGAGGCAAAACCAAAGCCTTTCCCTGGGGTGGTGTTAGAGCTGGGCTACCACAGGATCCTTCCACTCACATTTAATTTAGATCTTTCCACATCAAATAACAACTTACAAGGTGTGCCTAGCAGCTTAGCCAAGTTGATTTGGATCCAGTCATGTTCATGACATAAATTAACCATTTAAACAGTAAATAAAATAAAATAATCTTTTTATGTATGAAATATTTACAATTTAGGACAGAAATCATTTTTGTGCCTACTAGACATTTACAATGTTTTTCACTCAATGTAGCTTAAATTCAATTCTGAATTGCTTATTTCTTATGGTAATATGGTATACCTTTTGTCTTTCAAAGATAAGAACAAAAGTGTAATGAAATAATTGCTAAAACATCTTATGGGAAAGCATTCTTGAAGGAAAAATACCAAAACATTACTTTGAATAAGTGATCTTCTCTCACCCACCTTTAGTTTTGCTGTTGCCTCAAACTCTATAAATTTGAATGAAATTGACTAAACTTCCTCCCATTTTTCTTCTTTGTTTTCAGGTTTGTAATCCCCAATTTTCTTTGTGTCTAACAGTATCCGAGGGGATATTAAATTCTCCATTATAAAGAAAACCAGAGCTGAGCTTTTTCTCAATAATGTGTCTCATCCTGAGGGCATGCAAGCTTCTAATCCACTCAAGTGATTAACAGGAGTCCACCTTCTAAGCGCTATTTGGAATATGCTGTTCTGTCCATTGTAACACAAGCTCATAGAACTTCAGATTATGAAGTCAATGTATGAATTGAAATTATTTTAAATATTGTTGCCTGTGCCCTGGACAGCTCTCTGCCCGACTCTATTTGCCCTGGGGGGTTGGAGGTGAGTTGGCGCAGAGTCAATGACACATACTCTGGAAGCAGGTGAGAAATGCTTCAGCAAGCTCATCTGAGCACTGCTGCAAGCTCCTTTAATACCCTCCACCCACGACCCAATTGGTCCCAAGAAAATATCTATTTTAAACAGCAGTTCCTGATTGGCTGGAATTATTTGCACTAGCAATCCTTGATCTCTGAACCAGTCCTCAATTAGGTCCTCCTACAGGAGATGCTTCTGCAGCTGCATGGCCCCCAGCATTTACATAGAGGCGGCCCTGATGTTCCTGCTACCAAACATAAATTCAAATCAATGGGCCAAAGCTAAGAAGCATCTGAAGTAAATAGTGAGGTGCAATTTCATTTCTAGTGGTTTTATTTTTTTCTTTATATGGATTGTTCTGCTTTAATATAAGGCAAGCAATACTGTAATCACATGATTTTAATCTAAAAGTGTATTTCTTCTGAAATTAATAAATTATTATAAGTAATTTGATTAATAATATAACTGATTGGCCTTATCTTTAGTTGTAGAACAATTTAGTATTTTCAAAAGCACATAATTAAAAATAACAGCCATATAAGATTTTAAGGGATTACAGACATGAGTGAGGCTGATAAGTCTGCAGTTTCATGTAACACTGTTAAAACAGAAAATCTGACTTACTGGGTAAATAAATGAATAAATTAGATCTAATCAGATCAGAACCTTAGGAAAGTCCCTTCATCAATCGAGACGCACATATCTTTCTCTTCAATATAAGAGACTAATTCTTTTAGTAATCATTATGTGATTTTTGTCTCTGAATTGAATACACAGGATTATAGTCCAAGACTAAGCTGATAAGCCCTTGTTATCTAAATCTGTGGACAAGGCAATAAAAGTTATGATAGCTAACACATGTGCACACCAATATAAATTCATATACATACAAGCAGGCAAGTCAATATATATAGTATGTGACTATCAAAGGCAGCTTGTGATATGGTAAGTACACCTAATATCAGGGCTCCTGACCTTAACAGCCATATTTACTGGAAGTTGTTTCCCCAGCAATTATTCCTCCTTGAGTCCTTTCCCCTAGCCATATGTCAGTAGCTCTAGAGCCTGGCCAGCAGTCCCTCCAGTCTGCTTTCCAATTTGATTTGCTTTATTGTCATTACAGTATATTGTAGCATCTCATTGTGATTTAGACTTTCAGTCTCCTAAGGAATAATTACATGGAATATCTTTGCATAGATTTATTTGCAGGATTTCTCTTTCTTTAGTGAGAAATAGTCTTTCTCATAGTCTCTAGGTAGGGAATTATTTTACTCGATTTAATTAGTATTATGTTTTATTTTTTGAAGGTATTTTTATATATCCTATAACCATATCTGAATAGAAATCACACTCTTTACATGGGATGAGGTAATATCAACAAAATCCTTATATACAGTTTATTTGTCTTGGTCAGAATATTGTAACAAATCTGTCATACCAGTAAATAAATAATGTATCTCATTCAAACATACATTAATCTTCCTAATCGTCCAGTGAGGATACTAATTTGAGTTTTATTCTGAAAGTTTGTCAGTGCCCATCAAACTTGAGAATACGCATGTACTTTAACCTGCAATGTCCTCTCTCAAACAGTTAGAACTATATTTAAAGAACTAATTGCAGAGATATGCCTCCAAACATGATATCACTGTTACAAATGGAACACACATAAAATTTCAAAATTAGGGGATTAAGTATGGTAATTATGTTGTAAATACACAAGAAACCCAACGAAGTTATTTAAATTGGTGTATCAGAATTAGATTTATTAACTTAGGATGATATTCTCATATTATTGGAGAGCACCTATTAGCAAAATTATAAACATGGCTTAATTATTTAAAAATAAAACGTAGATGCAAATATGTTTATTGTGTAAATATTTGTTGCCACATACTTCCCAGGAGCTGTGCTATGCAAACACAATCCAGAAATAGACAAGTGTCAGCCCACAAGAAGCGATAAATTTTAAGAGTTAGAGAGAGAATCAAGTGGAAAAATGTGGCTTTAAAGTACCAACAAATCAATTTACCTTTTTCCTTTACAGACCCACATAAAAGGATCAGCAAAGGACAAGTTGTTGCACAGTGGTTAAACGTATGCAAAAGTGGCTGGGTCATGAACTCAGAAAGGACAGTCTTCAAACCCTAGTTATGTCAAATGGGAAAAACATGACCTCATCCTATAAAGGCTGCATTTAAATTTCTACATGAATCAACAAAATTTGAACTAAGACAGCATAATGCATTCACATGGTAAATGTAAAATAGTAAAGATTTAATTATTACTCTTATTTAAGTGACTAAAACTGGCAGTTTATATCCAAGCATGCAAACAGAAATCATAAGATTTGTTAAAACCCAGTCATCAGTAGCAATGTCCTGTGTTCATCTGTACCAGATAACTTCTACGAGTTATGGTTTTTAATATTATGTTTTCATTATTCTTTGAGATTTTCACACAAATACAATATACTTTGATTTTTTTCTTTCAATAATTTATTTACTCACTTTACATTTTGATGTCAAACCCCATCCCAACACTTTTCCTAGTCTCATGTTTATAAATCTCTCCCCACTTAGGTACCACCCCACCTTAGCACATTTAGTCCCAGCATATCCTATCCAGCTGAGGCCCAGCCAGGCAGTCCAGAAGGGGAAAAGGGATCCAATGGCAGGCAAAAGAGTCAGAGACAGCCCCTGCTACCTTTGTTAAATGACTCCCATGAAGAGCAAGCTGGACATCTTCTATAAATGTGTAGAGGGCCTGCATTCAGTTCTTTAATTCTCTTTGTTTGGTGGTTCAGTCTCTGTGAGCTTCCATGAGCCCAGGATAGTTGACTCTGTAGACTTTCTTGTGGTATCATTGACCCCATCATCTCACTCACTTCTATCCTCCACTCTTCCACAAAACTCCAAAAGCTCCTCCTAATGTTTGGCCATGGTCTCTGCATCTGTTTCGATCTGCTGCTGGATAAAGCATCTCAGGAGACAGTTATGCTAGGTCCCTGTTTTAAGCATAGCAAATATCATTATTAGTGGCAAGGGTTAGCTCTCTCCCTTAGGATGGATCTCAAGATGGGGCAGTCATTAGTTAGCTGTTGCCTCAGTCCAGGCTCCATCTTTATACATGCACATCTTGTAGGCGGGAAAAAATTGGGGTTGCAGGTTTTGTGGGAGTTGATCTCTACCTCCCTCCATTGGAAGACCTGCCTGGCTGCAGGAGATGGCCAGTTCAATCTATATATTGCCAGCTGATAGGAATCTCAACTATTATCCCAGGCCTGCAATAAGTCTCACAAATGACCACCACTGAATTTCATTTACTTCAAGTCCTCTCCCACCCTGTTCTCCTCAAAACTGATACCCATCCACGTTCCCCTCCCCATCTCTTCTCCCACCCTCTCTCCACTCACCTCAAATGAATATTTTGTTTCCCTTTCTGAGTGAGATTCATATATCCTCCCTGGGGAACTCCCTATCACATAGTTTCTTTGGGTCTTGGAGCATAGTTATCCTAAATTTTCTGGCTAATCCACACTTACAAGTGAGTATATACCATGCATTTCTTTCTGGGTTTAGGTTACTTCACTCAGGATGATATTCTCAAGTTCTATCCATGTCCCTGCAAACTCAATGTCTCGTTTTTAATAGCTGAATAGCATTCCGTTGTGTAGTAATTTTCTTAATCCATTCTTCAGTAGAGGAAGATCTAGATTGTTTTCAGTTTCTGGCTATCATAAGAAAGCTACTATGAACATAGTTGAGCAAGTGTTTCTGTGATATAGTGGGGCATCTTTTAGGTATATGCCTAGGAGTGGCATATCTGAATCCGAAGGTAGACTATTTCCAATTTTCTAAGAAACTACCAAACCGATTTCCAAAGTGGATGTACAAGTTTGCACTACCCCCAATCATGGAAGAGTGAGGAATGTTCCCCTTGCTTCATATCGCACTAATATTTGCTGTCATTTGAGTTTTTTATCTGAGCCATTCTATCTTGTGTAAGTTGGAACCTCAGAGTTGTTATAATTTGCATTTCCCTGATGACTGAGGACATTGAACATGTCCTTACGTGCTTCTCAGCCATTCATATTGGTAACTGTCTAGAAAAGCATCCATTTCACTTAGATTTTCCGATTATGTGGAGTACAGGCTTTTAAAGAATGACCTAATGATTTTTTGAATTTCCTCAGTGTCTGTTATTATGTCTCCTTGGTCGTTTATGACTTTGTTAATTTGGATATCATCTTTTTGCCTTTTAGTTAGTTTGGCTAAGGGTTTGTTGATTTTGTCAAAGAATTAGCCCTAATTTGATTATTTCCTGCTATCTTCTCCCCTTGAGTGTGCCGCTGCTGCTTCTTCTTCTTCTTCTTCTTCTTCTTCTTCTTCTTCTTCTTCTTCTTCTTCTTCTTCTTCTTCTTCTTCTTCTCTTCTTTTTTCTAGAGCTCTTAGGAATACTTTTATATTGCTGGTATGAGGTCTCCCCAATTTCATTATGAAGGCACATAGGGCTATGTACTTTCTTCTTAGCCCTACTTTAATTGTGTCCCATTAGTTTGAGTATATTCTGCCTTAATTTTCATTGAATTCTAGAAAATATTTAATTTCTGTCTTTATTTCTTCCCTGACACAGTGATCCTTGAGTAGAGAGTTGTTCAGTTTCCATGAGTTTGTAGGCGTTCTGTTGTTTCTATTATTGAAATCAGTAGTGGTTTCAGCCTAATGTTGCTTGTATTTTAATGTTAATTTGAGTCCCCAAACTTGTTTGCATAAGAGAATCCACATGTCTGCATGTAAGACACTGAGGGACCATGTCCCAAGTTGGTTCTGATTGGTAAATAAAGATGCCAACAGCCAATGACTGGACATGGCATTCAGAGGCAGGACTTTTAGCATTTTCCAGTTCTGGGACTGTGAGAGGAGAAAGAAGGGAGATCTGCTATGCCAGAGAAGATTGCAGGGCAGAGAGTGCTATGTGAAGTTGCTGGGAGAGTGTAGCCCAAAGTGTGGCCCACTTAGGCAGGTCTCTGGGTCCAGGGAAGCCAAGATAGAATATAAAATTTAGTAGCTAATAATTTGGTATTATTGACAGAAAGTAGATTAACATCATGGAGTTTAGACAATGGCCCAGCTGATAAAAGCATATTAAAACATAAAGGCTGTGTGCATGTCTTTCATTCAAAAACATAAACTGTTCAGGTGGGTAGCAAACCCGCCAGTGGAACTTATTTCTTTAAATAATAAATTCAAAAGAAATCCAATTTTAGTCCATGATGGTCTAATAAGATACAAGGCACTATTTCAATTTTCTTCTATCTGTTGAAGTTTGCTTTGTGATCAACTCTGCTCTTGAGGTACTTATAATAACGAGTAATCTTTTGTGTTTGGGTGAAATGTTCTGTAGGTACCTTTTAGGCCCATTTGATTTATAACATTGGTTAGTTTCATTATGGTGCTGCTGTTTCCCACTACTGATGTTTGGAGTTCTATGTGCAATTTCAGCTTTAGCAATGTTTCTTTTATAGATGTGGGTGTCCTTGCATTTGGGGCATAGATATTCAGAATTGAGACATCATCTTGGTACATTTTCCCTTGATGAGTATGACATATCCTTCCCTAACTCTTTTGATTTATTCTTGGTTAAAGTCTATTTTATTAGATGTTGAAATACCTATACTAGCTTGCTTCGTAGGTCAATTTTCTTGAAAAACTTTTTTTCCAGCCCTATACTCTGAGATACCATATTGCCCTGACTTTTGTTTTTTGTGTTCTTATGATGGCCTTTAGCCATCTTGTTGTCCCTGGATGTTCCTGATATAGCAAGTATTGGGACAGTAACCTTAACCTGGTATTCCTGGTACAGGGGCCTGTGGTAGATAGCCCTGGGATGGACAGTGGAACTCAAGAGGCAGTACAGGTCTTCCAGCAGCTAGGTATACCCCTGTGGATATGACTGTCAGGGAATTTTAGGAGGATAGAAAGGGTATAACAGTATGTTCCTGGTGTTACAGGCCTGATGAAGGCTGGTAGCAAGATAGCAGGACAATTTAGCTCCAGAGAGGCAACATGCTACTCTGGGCAACTGGGCATGCCCCCAGAGGACTCAACAGACTGGAACATTGGTGGAAGGAAAGTACAAAGCCAGTATGTTCCTAGTTCTGCAAGTCTGATGAAAGTGATAGGAGAGGTGGCTGGATCAATATGTTTTGATCTTATCCATGCCCCAAATGCCTCTCTCAAACTAAGAATCTACCAACCAGCTTCCTCCTGATTATCAATGACATTACTGTTCCTTTGAGTTCACTTAGTTCTGACAATGTATACTTGGACACGGGGGCATCCACTTGGGCTTAAACATCCTGCTATGCACACACACACACACACACACACACACACACACACACACACACACACACACACACACACAAAGTGGCTTTCCCTTCCTCGGCACCCATTTACCAATTGTCAGTAGTTTCTCCAACAGGTGTAGCACCTCCAGAGACATGCTATCTATGCTAGAATTCTGCCTAGCTTGATAGTGAAGTTTCTATTTGGACAAGCACAGCTGCTATGAGTTTGTGTGTGTAAAAACCCTGTCAAGTCTGAAAGGCAGCATTTCCTCTCCATTCTCTAGCTCTAACATTATTTCCACCTCTCTTCCTCTGTGTTACATGAACCTTAGAGGGGGGAAAACTGATATTGATGACACATCTATGACTGAATACTCCCAGCCATTGATTCTGCACATTTTGAGTTATGAGTCTCTGTCTTAGTCATCACTCCCAGCAAAAAGCAACTCCTCTGACCTGTATTGAAAAAAATATAAATCATTAGATATAAACATGAAATTAAGAAGGTTGTTCGACAATGTGACAATTTATCAAAATATAACATATAGGTTCTCCACTAGAGACTATGAGCTCTGAAGTCAAAGGCTTTTCATCAACTTTACAGTACCGGAAATAAAGCTCCTGTAGCATAGGCCTCAAATCCTGTCAGAGTTGCTGCTTATCCTCATAACCATATTGCATCAGTGGAAACAACCAGTTTTGGGTAGTATCACCAATGTGTTCTTCAACTACCTGCATAGTAGTTTTCAAAACTATGAAATCTAGCCAGTAGGGATAGTGTGCCCTGGTAAATCTAAGCAATAGGGTCTTCCCATCTGGTTATGGTGTCACCAAGAGCTATGGAAATAGCCTGTTTGGTTTTAGGTACCTCAAGGACTCTCTGACTAATAAGTATTAAAGATGTATCCCTTGTGTACCACTGATATTTTCATTAAATAACCTCTGTCTTTTGGAAGTAGTATTGTCAACCCATACAAGATATGCCTGATCAAACTATATTTTTGTAATTATAGTTTTAATTAGCTTACAAACTATTAGATTTCTATGAGGCTTCTTTATATAGCTCCTCTTTTGTTTAATCTACCTCCTATCCTTGGTTCTTCACTATCTCCTTACAGATAGGATGAATTGCATTTTATAATATACATTATTTTACATTGATTAGAATGAATATTGTGTCAATAGTAAGTAGATAGAGGCCACTTCCGTATTGACACTGTCACCTTCAATATAAGGAGATGGTACAAATTTACTTGTGACTGTAGCACTGGTATTTCTGAAGCATAATACTGCATTTGCAAATAGTAGAAAAGTTTCAAAGTACTTTGAAATTATTTGGTAACAAATAGCAATAACTTGGGGCCACTAATGTTGACAAGAAGTGCATGGAGATAATACAATGGAATATGTGATTAATGCTAACCCTCAGTGTTACTGGAAAGAAAAGACTGTACACTGGCCAATTTGTTTGCATTTTTACTACATTTCAAATCTGTCCATGAAAGATAACTGCAGCTGCTACAAGAGAATTAAAGATTAAAGTAGCCTTGGGCTCTATAAAATTTAAGATAAAGCTATTATTCCTGAGGTTTCTTCTGGAGGCATTTTCTTGTGTCTCTGCAATTAGCATTGGTGGTTGGTTTATTTTATAGAAAGAAACTACTGAAAGGACATGATGTTGAGTAAGGGAATCCTTTAAACAGTTTGAAAGGAGAGAGAATAATAAGAAAATCTAGGAGGGATAGTACAGAGTTATACAGCACAATTCAATTGCAGGCTCTTCACCTAATTGGGGGCGGGGGGTTTACACTGCTCATTACATTGCTATGTCACTAAACCCTTTTGACTTAGAGAAGAAAAATAGCCCAAGACAAACATTTCTTCAAATATCTTGTTGAAATTATTACATTGTAACCATGTATATTTACTATAAAATGTTTAAACTACTCTTATTTTATATTCACTTGGCTTTATTTTTATTTCAATTGTTTAAGTAGTAAATGCCACACTAAACGGTTTCAAGTATCTATCTCCAGAAGTTCTGGAATCCTACTTCCTGACTGTAATTCAAAGGGGAAAGAATGCAACCTGTACCATTTCCACCAGATATTCTCTTTAACTTAGTAGATTGAAACCAGCTTTGTGTGCATTGCCAAAGATATAGCTGTGTTTCTTTTTCCAGAGATTTTGATAATTAAGTTTGACTGTTACTTCCCTAAAGATTTCTCCTTTTTAAGTTCTTAGAGTTTAGTTTTGCAAATAAAGTCCATACTTAAAGATATTTTGTTTTCTATAACTGCAAGATCCTTGAACATAGAAGGAGCTTAGGCACATGATCTTCGCATCTGAAACAGCACCACATGCATGATTAATATTAAACAAATATGGAAGGGGAAAAGAATGAAAGAATAAGAAGAATTTCTATTGTGAAATGATGCCTAACTAAACAGTTACAGCCCAAACTTTATGTTTTATATACTTAAGAAATTTTGAAGGTTGAACTTAGAGAGGTAGAGGTAGGTGGCAGAGGAGTAAGATCCTTTAACAAGCACCTTCCTCTAAATAATCCAATGTTAACACGCTCAACTGTGTTTAGAACAGTTTTTAATTTTAGTGATTTTTTTATTTTTTATTTTTTATTTTTTATTACGTATTTTCCTCAATTACATTTCCAATGCTATCCCAAAAGTCCCCCATACCACCCCCCCACTCCCCTACCCACCCATTCCCACTTTTTGGCCCTGGATTTTTTTTAATTCATCTGATATTAAAGGAGGCACACTCGCACAGGAAACTCCCTGATCCTCTGGCTCTTACAATCTTTCCACAATGTCCTCTACATTGTTTCCTGAACCTTAAGTGAAGTGTTTTGTAAATATATCCACTGGAGCCAGGCGTGGTGGCCCACGCTATTAATCTCAGCACTTGGGAGGCAGAGGCAGGCGGATTTCTGAGTTCGAGGCCAGCCTGGTCTACCAAGTGAGCTCCAGGACAACCAGAGCTATAAAGAGAAACCCTGTCTTGAAAAACCTATTATATATATATACCAGACTATATATATATATATATCCACTGGGATTTATTTTCAAAGCTCTACATTTTGATTGGTTTTGACTTTCTGTAATGATAATCTTCTGTTGCACTGTGAAATTTCTTTGATGAGAGGTCAGTGTGAGGACAAATATTCAGAATGTAGTTAGGGATTATGCTTATTTAGTAGTGATTATAATTTTTCCTTCAAGATCTATGACTTCAGTAGCTCCAAGTTGTTGGTTAGGTTTCCAGTACCAGTCATGTTTCTTTATTATTGAATCAGACATAAATTTTATAAAAGTTGTGTTGGTTAACTACAAGATATGCACATTACTATAGAATTTTTAGGATTATCATGCCATGCTGGACATTGTTATGGTTCATAGGTGTTTTAGTTAGGGTTTTTGTTCCTGTAATGAAACATTATGATGAATAGGAAGAAAAGAGTTTGCTTGGCTTACATGTCCTAAATCACATTCCATCGCAGGAAAACAAGGCAGGAGCTCAAACCTATTGGCAAGAACCGATGCCATGGAGAATTGTTGCTTATTGGCTTCTTTTCCCTCAAGACATTTTTAGCCTGCTTTCTTATAGAACTCGGAACCATGGCCTCAGTGGTAGCACCACCAACTACAGTATGGGTTCGCCCTCATCAATCGCTAATTAGGAAAAAGCCCTATAAGCCAGACTATTGCCTAATCTTATGGACACATTTTCTCAGTTGAGGTTTCCTT
The DNA here is from genome assembly GCF_000001635.26 of Mus musculus. Taxonomy (NCBI): domain Eukaryota; kingdom Metazoa; phylum Chordata; class Mammalia; order Rodentia; family Muridae; genus Mus; species Mus musculus. Next base: position 64,268,604 of record NC_000078.6, read on the forward strand.
CTCTCAGATGATTCTAGTTGTGTCAACTTGACATAATACTAGCCAGTACAATAGGTGTATTTGATGATAGGTCTGTGGGCTGCTTCCCTCTGGTAGAAGTTTGAATAGTACCATCTAGAGCAGTGTTTCTCGACCTTCTTAATGCTGCATACAGTATCTTATGTTGTAGCGACTCCCAACCACAAAATTATTTTTTGCTGCTATTTCATAACTACAATTTTACTACTGTTAATAATCCTAATGCAAATATCGAATATGTAGGTTATCCAATATGTAACTCATGTGAAAGAATTCTTAGACATTCACATTGGGTCACAACCCACAGGTTGAAAACCTCTGTTCTAGGGAGCTGGTGAGATGGCTCAGCGGTTAAGAGCACTGACTGCTCTCCCGAAGGTCCTGAGTTCAAATCCTAGCAAGCACATGGTGGCTTCCATCCACTGGTAATGAGATCTGACTTCCTCTTCTGTTGTGTCTGAAACCAGCTACAGTGTACTTATATATAATAAATTAATTAATTTAAAAAAAAGAAAGAAAACTTCTGTTCTAGAGTCATGAGAGATAATCCTGATGAGGAGGCATTCAATCATTTCTACCTCAGGGATTCTGAACCCTGTCTCTGAAGAGTGCAGAGTCCTTAGCAGTAGGGAGGGCAAGAGTAATTAGCTGTATATTTTGGGAGGTGCTTGGACAGCCTTGACCAACATTTCAAAGGAGAGCTTCTTGTGGCTGGGGTTGCAGATTTTGCTAGATGGTGTTGGTTCTTAAAGAATTATTGTCAGCTCAGATTAGAAATTTCCATTTAAACAATATCATATATTTATGCACATATGTATGTGAAGTATGGTGATTTATGTAGATAGTATAAAGTATTATTGTATTTATTTTACCATCCTCTCTTCTTCTTTGGTATTTCTTTTTTTCTCTATTTATTTCTTCTCTAATTAGGGCCATTCATCTTTTCTCTCATTTCTCCAGTCATATCATTCAGATGCTGCTATTCCCCTCTCTATTGTTTCTCTGGCCTACTACCCCGGCAATGCTCCTTGTTTTTCTTTCCTAATTTATGAAGTTAGTCCAGGATGTGTACTCACATCTGAAGGTTCGGAGCTATGAGACTTCTGTGAGCAAGAAGCTATACCAATAAATTCCCCCCAAAATGACATGAGCTAAAGAAGGGCAAAAATTGCCAAAGTGAACCTGATAAAGACAGCATGACCTTGATTCTACACCAAGACTACAAGCAACTAAGGAATGCTGAAAGCAGAACCCATGCTTTTTCTTGGGGAAAAATCACACCAAGTGGTTGTTCAGTGCCAAATCCTCAGCTCTGAAAACATACATACAAGTACCATTATACAAACTGAGCAAGTTATGTTTAGGGCTATGTACATGTATGCATGTCAAACTAATAAAAAGCAGTCATCAGTTTAAATAAGAGCAAAAAGATATATATGGGAGGGCTTGGAGGGAGGAAAGAAAAGGTAAGAAAAAGATTTTATTGTGTTATAGTTAATCTCAACAAAAAAAATAATTTAAAAAGATGAATTACAAAACAAAGAATTATTGTATCATGTATCATTCCAACTCCAGCCTCGAGTATTGTGAAGACTTCCACTTGTGGAAGAGAGAAGAAATGAGTCCATGCTTAGGACACAAAACTGAGGTAGTGCCTGCCAGTGTCTGACAAAGTCATTCAGCCCATCATCCACAGAACATGATGCTGAAACTGTGTTATCCAGCTAATAAAAGCCCTGGTTCCTATCATAGCTCATGCAGCACAAGCAGGATAAAAGCTAACAGAGGACTTTGTCCAAAACTTAGCGTTTAGCAAATGACGGTGATCTGTAACACCAAGAAGAAACAAAAGAGCCCTAGACTCAGGCTAGACCTAATATTGAACTACTAGACATACACAAACATAAGGGGGAGACCTACATATCAGTGGAATAGTCTCAAGTCTCATAATATATCATCACCAAAGTTAGACTGGATCTTAAACTATGAGTATTCTTCCAACTGTAAAATTATGGAGCAACTCAAACTCTAACATTAGCTTTGGAACCAAAATAATTTTTTCTACCAGCTTTTCACAACTTTAAACAACAGTGCTATTTCCCGGCTAATGCTTGAGGAACAAGCTCTGAACCTATGCTAGACAAAGACATCTGCCTCAGTGTGATGGACTGATGCACCTGAACTGCCAGTGGTGGATCTGGATTCTATGAATTCCCTAGCAATTGGTGGACTCAATTGTGACCTAACTTACTACCAGCCTTCTGGTCAAAACATTGCTTTCAACAATATTAACCCAAACTTGGAGAGCATAGAGTGGAACATTCAGTGTTATGTGAGTTTCCCTAGGAAGATGTCTGAATGCCTATTCATCTCACATAGGATACTTAGCAAGGACTAAACAAACTATTCCACCCAAGTCTACCACATTGAAACATTGAACTGACTGGGGCCCTTATGGAACTGTGGTTAAAGGATTACTTATAGAAGCATGGGTGACTTTAATACAGTTAAATCATCAAACAGTCTATTCCCACATGGGTGATAGCTCCTTGTCTAATTTATAGGAATATTGATCATCAAAAAGTCTCCTTATTTAGGAATTCTTTACTTGTTTTACAGCCTTTAGAATCTTATAACTTTCTCAACTTCCTGATCATTGTAAGAGTCGGTTCTTTGTGTGAGCCTCATTGTGCAATACAATATGAGATACAAATATTTCATTTTGGGAGAACTAGCTAGCTGTTCAACACACTGGAAGAACAGCATAGAAAGCAGAGAATTTTGTCTTAGGACATGGTGTCAAAACAGGCAAATATGATACCAGGCAAATCTTAGCAGCTGTTTCGCTTGGCCTGACTATGGAAGGACCATCTGAAACACCTGAGTATTATCAAACTCCCATCTGTCCCATCTGCAAATAGGGTCTGAAGCACTCCAGGGGCCTTAGTCATGAGTCTACTACAGTGTAAGCATTTATTCTATCAATGCTGTGCTAGCATTGACAATATTAATAGAAATAAATAGCTAATCCTTCAAAACACAGGTGTTAATACAGAAGAACACAAAGAGCCCTTGGGAAACCATGACCTCATCTAGCAGTCTAAATGAGGTATCAGACAGCAAAGTGTGATCCTTCTGAAAAAAAAAAAAAGAAAGAAAGAAAGAAAGAAAGAAAGAAAGAAAGAAAGAAAGAAAGAAAGAAAGAAAGAAAAAACCTTGCAGAACTTAGAACTCTTGTTCTCAGGAAACTAAGAAAGCTTCGAGAAAACCCAGAGAGGATGAATAATATAACAATGTAACAGAGAAAATTAATGAAGAAGCAAGAATAAGTAAAAAATGAACAAAAATCTGTGTACTAAAAAAAACTCACTGAGAAAAGATTAAAACATGACATAAGACATAAAGGTTATGATACATCAGAAGAAAGAATGAGTAAGAATGAAGATGTACTATTTGAAAATGTTGAGAAGATGGTATTACCCATAAATACTGCAGGGAAATCTGGAATCTACATGCAAGACAATTACACTGGACACCTATCTCTCAACAGTTACACAGATTAACTTAAATCAACTCAGAGCAATTAAGCTGCTAAGCAAACACAGGGGAAATGCTTTGGAATATTTAATAAGCAAGATTCTTTTAGAAAATACCTAAAAGCTTAGAAAACACAATGACAAACGAACTGAACAAAACTTAAATTCTTCTGCACAAAAAAGGAAACAGACACCCATCAGAGTGGGAAGAGGGTCCGCAGAATGCAAAACAATTGCTAGATATATATCTAACAATATTAAGTAAAATATACATACTGCACAAGAAACTCAAATAATTCAGTAGAAAAAAAAACATATCTAAATATACATTCAAACACTTCTCTCAGTCCAGGATAGCTTTAATAATCTAACTTCCTACCACCAAGCCTAAACATCTGAATTCAATCCCTGGTACACATATGATAGGAGAGAACCAACTCTCACAAGTTATACTCTAACTTCCACACAGCCACAGTGGCATGCCTCCCACCATCAGAAACTAAGACAAATAATAGAACTCCATTATTAAGTATGAATCCAAAGGAAACAAAAGCCAAATATTGGGGGGGTCTTCATTTCATGCACAATAACCAAAAGAGGGAAACAACTTAAGTGTTTATCATTGATGAGTGGGTAATGAACACATACATATAAGCAATGGTATATATAAACCATGGAACATCTTACAGTCAAAAGATTAAGTGAAATAATGCTATGGATTATTTCATGCATTGATTTGGAAAACGTTAAATTAAAACAAGACAAACAAAACAAAACAACAAAGCATGTGTTCTTGCTCATATGTTGAAAAGCTAGATTCGTGCAAGTTAAAAGTTCTCAGAGGCTGGAATGCAGGGAGAAAGAGATGGGCAAAGGATGATTGGGGATCCTAATTTGCAGGTAGAAACGAATAGAACTTTCTGGAATACTACTACATGGAAGGGTAACTACAGATGCCAATAATTTAATATATTTCAAAAAGCTAGAAGCAAGAATTCTGAAAGTCTATTCTGTAAAAAAAAAAGCCATAAATGTTTAGTCTACACATATAATTAACATGCTTTAAGAATTACATAAAGCACATACTATCCCATAATTATTACAGTATAAAATTATATATGACATACAGAAGTTAAAACAAAGTTAACAACTCAAATGAAGATTTCTCATGCTTCATGATTGGCACAGTATTTTTTTGTTGTTGTTGGGAGTCTATGGTTCTAAGAGTAGTGTTATCCGTACAAGTATCAGAATGTCATTATATATATATATATATATATATATATATATATATATATATCAGAACTCTCTTCCACAGAAACAATATGTATGTGTGCATATACAGTATTGTATATACACATAATGTATATATATGCATATACACTAATGTATTTCATATGCATTTTTTAATAAATACAAAAAACATGCTTACTGTTCTTCATCCCTCCTCTCTCTATCAGTAATTCCTTCCCTCCCATTTCTGAGATAGAAACTCTCCCACCTTTTTTCCCATTTTCCCATTCACAGTACACTCTCTAACCCCATGGCTCCAAAGTAATGTAGGCTATTAATGCTTCCTTACTTCCTAGAACTTCAAAGCAAGAGGACCCTATTGCTGAAGATACCACACACTTTGGTCACAAGAGTTCAAAGAATAGAGCTGTACCTGACTTCAAAGCCTGCCCCCTAGGACTATCATAGAAACTGAAAGCGATATGTAATCTGTCGACGAAGTTAAATCATTAAAGGTTCCACCTAGCTGCAAAGTCCACAAATCTCGACAATAGCATTATAACACATAGACAATGGTTCAATAGGGCAGCCAATGACTACATAATTGAACTTAAGACTCTCAATATGAGGGAACTCATGACTGGTATTGTAAAGCTTTTGATTGCCCATGGCTGGTGAAGTCATAGACATTAGAGAAAAAAACAATCTAAAACCACTATGTTCTCTCTCTCTCTCTCTCTCTCTCTCTCTCTCTCTCTCTCTCTCTCTCTCTCTCTCTCTCCCTCTCTCTCCATATGTGTATGTATATATGTGTATATATATATATATATATATATATATATATGTATATATACATATATATATGTATATATACATATGTGTGTGTGTGTGTGTGTGTGTGTGTGTGTGTGTGTGTGTACTGGCTAGTTTTGTGTCAACTTGACACAGCTGGAGTTATCACAGAGAAAGGAGCTTCAGTTGAGGAAATGCCTCCATGAGATCCAACTGTAAGGCATTTTCTCAATTAATGATCAAGGGGGAAAGGCCCCTTGTGGGTGGGACCATCTCTGGGCTGATAGTCTTGGTTCTATAAGAGAGCAGGCTGAGCAAGCCAGGGGAAGCAAGCCAGTAAAGAACATCCCTCCATGGCCTCTGTATCAGCTCCTGCTTTCTGACCTGCTTGAGTTCCAGTCCTGACTTCCTTTGGTGATGAACAGCAGTATGAAAGTGTAAGACAAATAAACCCTTTCCTTCCCAACTGATTCTTGGTCATGATGTTTGTGCAGTAATAGAAACCCTGAATAAGACTATATATATATATTTCCCAACTCTCTTCTAAATGTCTATCCTTATATATCCACTGATAAGCATAGATCTTTCCCATTATCAAAGAAACTTAATTTTTCACAGAGAAATTCATAACTGGTCAAAATGCAGATACCACCCAGCTATGGAATATCCATCCCAAGTTAATACAATACAACCTATACATCTAAAACTCAGGGCATACCCCATAAGAGAAGGCAGAAAACTTGCAAAAACCAAAGGACCTAAATGTCTTCTAGGAGATAAAATCTTCTAGATTGTAGTTGCTGGAGGACCAGGAAATGTATTATGATTCTCCTACATGGGACAGGGAATTGTACACATGAAATCTAACAATATGACTGCCTAAACAAGACATGTGCAATGACAGCATGCATGGAGGAATCTCACAAGGTTCTACCTTTAGATACAGAGGTGGAGGTGGGACAAGTTAATACCTGTAACTGTTGACAGGGAACATGGGTCATAGCCTTTAGTAAAGAAGAAGGAAGCACAGAGGAAGCAAAAGAGGAAGACAACTTCAGGGTGTTAATAGGGAAATAACACTTGAGTATTTTGTTCCACCCTCTTTTCCAGGTTGGTTTGTCATATCTGTCTAATAGCTCCAAAGATGAGAATGCCATGGGCCAACTGCAAATATCTTTTAAGACAAACATTTGATTTTAAAATAAGATATAGACAAACATTTGATTTTAAAATAAGATATATGGAAATCAGAATCTCTCCTGGTAATTCTTCCAGAGGCAAAGCATAATTGCTTACATCAGAACTTAGGCAGAATGAATCTAAAAAGATGTGCTGAGGCAGCACCAATACTCTGTGGCTCCTGGACACTGTGAGGGTACAAAGATAGCACTTTATCATAGTCATGCTTTCTCCCTTATTTGTAATAATTCACTGAGTACAAGATGGAAACATTTAAGAAGCTGGAACCTTAACATTAGTAGCTGAAACCTATGTTACATGCTTTCAGTTGAATTGAATTATCCTGAGATGAGAAGAACACTTCCACAGGAACAAAATTGAAACCATCATGGACAAAAAACTTATATTAAAGCTCCTCTCAACAAATAAGGAATCAAAAACTATAGACACACAAACAAGTAACCCAGATCCCAGCAATCTGAGGCAAAAGGATTGTCATGAGTTCAGTGTTAGCTAGAATAATAGATAAATACCTTAACTTTAAATAAAAAAAAAAAAGTGGAGAGGGGGCTCATAAAGGACTGTGTGGTCCAGTGACTAGAGTCACCTATTGCCTACTGCTAAAGGCTAAAGAAGCTTTATGAGCCCTTAGCCTGTTGGATTATAGTTGTATTTCAGCTTGGATAATATCAGAATTGAGTTGAATACTAGGAAATATTAAGCCCAAATAAGTCTCATGGACTTCTGGAGAAAAAAAAAAGTAGGTAATTTTTTTTTATAATTTATGATTTTTAGGCTTCATAAAATCATGTGTGTGTGTTTTGAAGTTTCACTTTCTAGAAATAATAAGTAAGCAGCTGTTCAGTTTTCCAACTTATATTTCATATGACACTAATATTATTACATTACTCTAGCAGAAAGCAATATGCATAGGAGATTCCAGTGCATACAGCGAAGGAAAAAAATGTGAACTTCTCATTCATTCAGAAGATGGATATTTTTTTTGTAGGAGTCTCACATAGAACTTCTCATCAGCAGTGAACATCTGGTTCCTTTCATTATGACTTTCTTTTGCAAATTCAAATGGTCATATGACACACTCACCACATATTGAAAATGCCAGGATTCAAGAAAAATCCTGTGATTCTCCCTTAAAAAATAATAGAAAATAAATAATTGAATATTCATATTAACAATCACAAAAAAACCATTTGGTACAAATACTTAAATGCATATAGCCAACATGTACAAAATGCCTGACTGCTTGAAATCTACTTTACAATCCACTATTTTGAGAGTTTAATAAGAAAAAAGCAAAATAATTAGGAAAACAAATTGAATTTGAAAATATGTTAAAAATCTATTTTTAATCCCCTCACAAAAGATAAAAATAATTACTTCAAAAAATAGTTTTACTTAATTTTCCAAAAGGATTATCAAAGTTGTATCCTCAGTATCTGAAGAAACTGGGCATAATGTAAAAAACTTACTTGAAATTTATATATGTTTAAACTTCAACAATTACATAAGTGATTGAATGCTTTTCATTTAGCTTGTCTGAATCTGCTATTCAAACACTTTATTGGTAGATTTACAGATGATTGCATGGCATAAATTATTTTTTATTTCTAATTGTATTATGAAAATATCAACTGAAACTTGACCTCATTCTATCTATCTATACTTCACATGATACTCAAGTTAAAGCAGGTCCTAGTAGCATAACATCTCCTATGAAAACCCTACTTTCTTTTCTTTTTTTAATATTTTTATTATATATTTTCCTCAATTACATTTCCAATGCTATCCCAACAGTCCCCCATACCTTCCCCCCCACTTCCCTACCCACCTATTCCCATTTTTGGCCCTGGCGTTCCCCTGTACTGGGGCATATACAGTTTGTATGTCCAATGGGCCTCTCTTTCCAGTGATGGCCGACTAGGCCATCTTTTGATACATATGCAGCTAGAGTCAAGAGTTCCGGGGTACTGGTTAGTTCATAATGTTGTTCCACCTATAGGGTTGCAGATCCCTTTAGCTCCTTGGCTACTTTCTCTAGCTCCTCCATTGGGAGCCCTGTGATCCATCCAATAGCTGACTGTGAGCATCCACTTCTGTGTTTGCTAGGCCCCGGCATAGTCTCAAAAGAGACAGCTACATCTGGGTACTTTCAATAAAATCTTGCTAGTGTATGCAATGGTGTCAGCGTTTGGAAGCTGATAATGGGATGGATCCCTGGATATGGCAGTCTCGAGATTGTCCATCCTTTTGTCTCAGATCCAACTTTTGTCTCTGTAACTCCTTCCATGGGTGTTTTGTTCCCAAATCTAAGGAGGGGCATAGTGTCCACACTTCAGTCTTCATTCTTCTTGAGTTTCATGTGTTTAGCAAATTGTATCTTATATCTTGGGTATCCTAGGTTTGGGGCTAATATCCACTTATCAGTGAGTACATATTGTGTGAGTTCCTTTGTGAATGTGTTACCTCACTCAGGATGATGCTCTCCAGGTCCATTCATTTGGCTAGGAATTTCATAAATTCATTCTTTTTAATAGCTGAGTAGTAATCCATTGTGTAAATGTACCACATTTTCTGTATCCATTCCTCTGTTGAGGGGCATCTGGGTTCTTTCCAGCTTCTGGCTATTATAAATAAGGCCGCTATGAACATAGTGGAGAATGTGTCCTTCTTACCGGTTGGGACATATTCTGGATATATGCCCAGGAGAGGTATTGCTGGATCCTCCGGTAGTACTATGTCCAATTTTCTGAGGAAGCACCAGACTGATTTCCAGAGTGGTTGTACAAGCCTGCACTCCCACCAACAATGGAGGAGTGTTCCTCTTTCTCCACATCCATGCCAGCATCTGCTGTCACCTGAATTTTTTATCTTAGCCATTTTGACTGGTGTGAGATGGAATCTCAGGGTTGTTTTGAGTTACATTTCCCTGATGATTAAGGATGTTGAACGTTTTTTCAGGTGCTTCTCTGCCATTCTATATTCCTCAAGTGAGAATTCTTTGTTCAGTTCTGAGCCCAATTTTTTAATGGGGTTATTTGATTTTCTGAGGTCCACCTTCTTGAGTTCTTTATATATGTTGGATATTAGTCCCCTATCTGATTTAGGATAGGTAAAGATCCTTTCCCAATCTGTTGTGGTCTTTTTGTCTTATTGACGTTGACTTTTGCCTTGCAGAAGCTTTGGAGTTTCATGAGGTCCCATTTGTCAATTCTCGATCTTACAGCACAAGCCATTGCTGTTCTATTCAGGAATTTTCCCCTGTGCCCATATCTTCCAGGCTTTTCCCACTTTCTCCTCTATAAATTTCAGTGTCTCTGGTTTTATGTGAAGTTCCTTGATCCACTTAGATTTGACCTTAGTACAAGGAGATAGGTCGCATTCTTCTACATGATAACAACCAGTTGTGCCAGCACCATTTGTTGAAAATGCTGTCTTTCTTCCACTGGATGGTTTTAGCTCCCTTGTCGAAGATCAAGTGACCATAGGTGTGTGGGTTCATTTCTGGGTCTTCAATTCTATTCCATTGGTCTACTTGTCTGTCACTATACCAGTACCATGCAGTTTTTATCACAATTGCTCTGTAGTAAAGCTTTAGGTCAGGCATGGTAATTCCACCAGAGGTTCTTTTATCCTTGAGAAGAGTTTTTGCTATCCTAGGTTTTTGTTATTAAAGATGAATTTGCAGATTGCTCTTCTAATTCGTCGAAGAATTGAGTTGGAATTTTGATGGGGATTGCATTGAATCTGTAGATTGCTTTTGGCAAGATAGCCATTTTTACAATGTTGATCCTGCCAATCCATGAGCATGGGAGATCTTTCCATCTTCTGAGATCTTCTTTAATTTCTTTCTTCAGGGACTTGTAGTTTTTATCATACAGATCTTTCACTTCCTTAGAGTCACGCCAAGATATTTTATATTATTCGTGACTATTGAGAAGGGTATTGTTTCCCTAATTTCTTTCTCAGCCTGTTTATTCTTTGTGTAGAGAAAGGCCATTGACTTGTTTGAGTTAATTTTATATCCAGCTACTTCACCGAAGCTGTTTATCAGGTTTAGGAGTTCTCTGGTGGAATTTTTAGGGTCACTTTTATATACTATCATATCATCTGCAAAAAGTGATATTTTGACTTCCTCTTTTCCAATTTGTATTCCCTTGATCTCCTTTTGTTGTCGAATTGCCCTGGCTAATACTTCAAGTACTATGATGAAGAGGTAGGGAGAAAGTGGGCAGCCTTGTCTAGTCCCTGATTTTAGTGGGATTGCTTCCAGCTTCTCTCCATTTACTTTGATGTTGGCTACTGGTTTGCTGTAGATTGCTTTTATCATTTTAGGTATGGGCCTTAAATTCCTGATCTTTCCAAAACTTTTATCATGAATGGGTGTTGGATCTTGTCAAATGCTTTTTCTGCATCTAACGAGATGATCATGTGTTTCTTGTCTTTGAGTTTGTTTATATAATGGGTTACATTGATGAATTTTCGTATATTAAACCATCCCTGCATCCCTGGAGTAAAACCTACTTGGTCAGGATGGATGATTGCTTTAATGTGTTCTTGGATTCAGTTAGCGAGAATTTTATTGAGTATTTTTGCATCGATATTCATAAGAGAAATTGGTCTGAAGTTCTCTATCTTTGTTGGATCTTTCTGTGGTTTAGGTATCAGAGTTATTGTGGCTTCATAAAATGAGTTGGGTAAAGTACCTTCTACTTCTATTTTGTGAAACAGTTTGTGCAGAACTGGAATTAGATCTTCTTTGAAGGTCTGATAGAACTCTGCACTAAACCCAACTTTCTACCACCATTTGCACAACTCCTCTTTGAAGTGTTCCTACTATAGGTTTTCAAAGCATATTTATTGAAAATTCCTGTGTTCATTTCTAATACCCACTAAAATACCACTTAAAAATCAGGCCATTTGTGAATTAAGTTATGGGAATTCCATTGTCAAGAATAAATTAAACCTCTTCAAAAGCAGATTGAAGGGAGAATCACTGATTGTCTTTTGTGCTGTTGGCAATACAACACAGAGTTTTCATCATAACCAGAGTGAAAACCTTGATCTTGGATTTCTTCAAGTAGCAAACATAAAAACACAGAGATTTCAGGTTTCTACATAGTTGGTACCACTCCATCAGAGTATGGACCTCTCACTGGACCACACCTTCTCTAGACTGTCTGTACATCTCTTTTTCATCTTCTTGCTGACCCAGCCGCGTTCCTACACAAAGCCATGCTAGATGCAGCATAGTTTGTGTCTTTGTAGATAGAAAGTAAAAGGGGTTCTCACTTTGCTGCCTTTGTGGCAGCCTCATTGAGAATGTGAGATAAATGTCTACTCTGAGTGAAGGGACATCAAGACCAGGAGTTTCAAAAGCATAAGAAAGTTTAGCAATTGTGGAAAGTTATAATGAACTTTAACGGGACCAAGGGCATAATTTAATAAAGAACTTGCTGTAAATGCTTAAAGACTGAGTTTGATCCCCAGTGCTCACATAAAGAGTCAGTCATGGTAGTGCAAACCTATAATGCCAGAGCTGGAAAAGCATAGACAAGGCTTGGTGGCCAATAGGCAAGATTCCATTTCAGTGAGAGACCTTGTATCAAAAATAAAATACACAACCTCTGGCTCCCATATGTACACAGACACATATGCATGTATAGACATCCATGGAATATATATATATATATATATATATATATATACATATATATATATATGCATATATATATATGAATATATGTGTGTGTGTGTGTGTGTGTGTGTGTGCGTGTGTGCGTGTATATGTATATGTATTCAGGCACCCATACACAGTCAAGGAACTTAACTGAAGGTTTCTTGTCCACAAAGCCTTTAATACTGTGTGTTAATATAAAGAGTAATGGTAGCCTCTGTCCCAGCTCCTTCCACAGTAGCAGGAAACTTCACTTTTCAAGGCGGCACTTAGAACTTCCTGCGATTCTGGATTAATCCACCCTACCTTCCCTATTCCAAGTCTCAAGGCCATGCAGATACATGCTAGACTTCAGCTTGGTCTCTGCTGATATTAGTAAGGATCTAGTTGATGCAAAGAACTTTCTATTCTGAAGATTCACTTCTTTTATTCTGACTCATTACTCCATCGTTGCTTAGTTCTGTGTTCTTTCTTCCTGTCTTCCTTTCTCTTTTTTTCACCCTCCTATCACCTTCCCTTTCTCATTCTTCTATCTCAAAAATCATACCGAAAACTTTAGTTACTGTAGTTCTTAAGCCTTGGTTGTTGAAAGTCTCTTTGGGGAATCACTGACAGTCTTGCTCATAAGATATAAAATACATATACAAATGCTCATGACATCTTGGTAATTCATGTTTCTTCCTGTTGGCATATTCATAATCCATTCACTTATTTGTTATTGCCTAGTCCAATATCTTATCATCACACCTGACTCATAAACAGAAAGATATTTTCTTTATAATATCTGCCATTGTTCCAAGACCAAATCTGATAATAATCTAATGAAATCAACGATGAAGGGAAGAATTATCTGAGAATAAAACCTGAATTCTGCTGTGGTTTACAAATATTGTTATATGATTTGAAATCAGGTTGGGAAACTTTCTCATACAGAATTATGTGAAAGAAATTAAATTAATAATCATAGTAATAACATTGGACCTCTGTCAGTATTGGTGGTAATGAAGTGTTATTAAGCAGAGGTAAGAGGCATTAAGAAAATGTTAAGCGCTAAGTTTCTCCAAGAGAGTAACATGACACATTAGCTATGCAATTTTTTTTTTTTAGTAGAACTATCTTGGCTGATTCTATTTAGATGAATTTTATTCTCTTAGATTTTTTTCTTAAGTAAACTGGGAGTATCAACAATGCCTAAGGCCTTATAAAATTGTTTGAAGAATTAAAAGGAGTATCCTGTATGCTGACTGCAGGCAGTATTCCATGCTGCGAGCTGTATTTCTTCCCTAATATTTAGAATACTTCGTGTCTATGACAATATACCAACAGACTGATTTCTTTTAATTTTATAATTGTTTGTAAACTCCATATATATGAATTATACCCTGTTGCATGTCTTTTGGAATGTGATACTATGATATATATTTTTAATAAGTTTACTGGAATGCAATGCTTGACTTGATGTGAAAATTATATAACATCATGTCTATTTCTTCTATTTTTTATGTGACAATAAATTACATCATTCTTGCTTCCCTTCCTCCCTACAATCATCCCACTTACTCCTTTTTACTGTCAAATCCCCAGCCTCTTTTTCGTTAATTGTTGTTACATGTATATATGTATAAACACATATATGCCTAAATATGACCCTCTCAATCTGTACAATTTTATGTATATGTATTTTTTTCTTTTTTCTTTTTTTCCATTTTTATTAGGTATTTAGCTCATTTACATTTCCAATGCTATACCAAAAGTCCCCCATACCAACCCACCCCCACTCCCCTACCCGCTCACTCCCCCTTTTTGGCCCTGGCGTTCCCCTGTACTGGGGCATATAAAGTTTGCCTGACCAATGGGCCTCTCTTTCCAGTGATGGCCGACTAGGCCATCTTTTGATACATATGCAGCTAGAGTCAAGAGCTCCGGGGTACTGGTTAGTTCATAATGTTGTTCCACCTATAGGGTTGCAGATCCCTTTAGCTCCTTGGCTACTTTCTCTAGCTCCTCCATTGGGAGCCCTGTGATCCATCCATTAGCTGACTGTGAGCATCCACTTCTGTGTTTGCTAGGCCCCGGCATAGTCTCACAAGAGACAGCTACATCTGGGTCCTTTCGATAAAATCTTGCTAGTGTATGCAATGGTGTCAGCGTTTGGATGCTGATTATGGGGTGGATCCCTGGATATGGCAGTCTCTACATGGTCCATCCTTTCATCTCAGCTCCAAACTTTGTCTCTGTAACTCCTTCCATGGGTGTTTTGTTCCCACTTCTAAGGAGGGGCATAGTGTCCACACTTCAGTCTTCATTTTTCTTGAGTTTCATGTGTTTAGGAAATTGTATCTTATATCTTGGGTATCCTAGGTTTTGGGCTAATATCCACTTATCAGTGAGTACATATTGTGTGAGTTCCTTTGTGAATGTGTTACCTCACTCAGGATGATGCCCTCCAGGTCCATCCGTTTGGCTATTTTTTCAGAGCTGACCATTTGGTACTAGAATTGATGTATTTTCCCATGGGCAAAACTATTTCATAACATAATAAGATTCGTTTTACTCTTAAAGTATGTGTGTATGGGGATCTGTGTATAGATTTGTACACATGAGTGTCATGCCCTCAATGATCAGAAGCATCAGATTTGGAGTTATAAGCAATTGTGAGCCACTTAACTTGGGTGGTGCGAACATAACTCAGGATCCTTGCAAGAACTGTTCTGAGTCACTTTATTTTTAGCCATCTAGCATCCTTTTTTTTTTTAAAAAAAGAATATATATATATATATATATATATATATATATACATATATACATACGTATATATATATATATATATATATATATATATACACACACACACACACACTAATTTACCTCTATTCAAGGAAAGATTGGCCTAAGAATAAAACTTACATTCAAAAAAAGCTAGAAAACTGTCTGTGGTTTTATGATGATATATGAAAATTAAAGTTATTTTATTAAACATAGTAAGCAATGATTTGTTGTCTGATGAGAACTCACTAGCTTACTGAAGTATAAATATTAGTGGAATAAACATGCCATTAATGGACAAAGGGGAGATAGTCACATAGCCAGTACTTATTTACCCAACTCTATTTTCATTTGATGCCAATGAAAATGTACCATTGATCATTACGTGAAACTGGAAAACAAAGCAATATGCATGAACATATTCACCAGTTATTTTACATGCAATGCAGAAACAGCAGAGATGGCAGGACTACATTCAATATATGGTGCAACCAAATTGGGATTTTAACTGAGGATGCATTGAGGTCACATTCTTGGACTTCAAGCTCTTTTTTTAGTAGATGCTGCTTGTTTGCCTACAGAGCTCATCAACTGTAGCTTCATCCTCTAGGAGCAAGTATGTCTGCCTCAATGACCAGCTGCCCATGAAATCAGAATCTAACCTGCTTTATTGAAAACCCCTGTGACTCACAATAAGTTTTCCTATGTTCCTGAAAGTGTTTGCACCTCTTAATCTAAAAAGGTACCATAGCATCACCATTCCCTGCCATCCTCAAAACTAATAGACAATATTGTCCTGAGACTTGAGTCCTTCCATAGGTAGCCTCCGTGTCTCCATAGAACCTGTGAGAACTTTATAAGCAGCACAGAACTGTTATCACAAGATAAGGCAACCCCATTCTAATATTTTAATGAAATACATATTGAATTCTGCAGTCTCAGTAACTTTCATAGAACAATTAGGAAAATAAAAAGATTTAGGGTAACATACTAAATATAAATTTCTAGAAATTAGCTGCATTATACTGGAATTTTTCTTTACTTGGTATTGTGCTAACTCAGACAAGAAAATAATGTTACTCTGCAAGCATGTTTATAACCTAATAATATTAATATACTCTGATTTCTTGAGACTCGATTATACATTATGTATTAGATTTGTTAACTATGTGTTTATTCTCCTCACATGTTACAAACACTCTCTGGAAAAACTTTTCACCTCTATATTTCATGTCTAGGCATTTCATAAGTTCTAAAGCACATGAACATTTAAAGCCAATGCCCGAGTCCAGAAACAAGCATCTTATTTCTATTCTGTCAACACAGGACAGTAGGGCATCCTTTTCAGCATAGGAAATCATTATTTGATCCTTTGGGTCTTTGGCCTTTGTTCCACAAAATGGACTTTTGCCTCAGAGACCATTCATAAACCAAACTTTATGAAAATCAAATCAATGCCCCCCTCCCTCCCTCCTTATCTCTATCTAGCCTCTCTCCTCCTCTCCTCTCCTCTCCTCTCCTCTCCTCTCCTCTCCTCTCCTCTCCTCTCCTCTCCTCTCCTCTCCTCTCCTCTCCTCTCCTCTCTTCTCCTGCTAACAATGTTTCTCTAGTAACCATGCCAGTTTAATGCCTAAGACATAAACTAGTTCTCTAAAGTAATTTATGGGTAGCTGTGCTTCCTCTTCATCATTTTAATCATGTTTTTTCCTGACGTGTCTATTGTTTTAGAAGTCTAGAAATAGTAAAACATAAATCTGCTATTTTTATTTTCCATCTGCCAGATGCCAAGCTGTCTCTAGAGATTCTCAAAGAACAAGGCTGCCATGGTTCTTTTCCTTTGCAGTCTTGTTTTCCAGGACATGTGACAGTGACAGCTGAAATGAGTAGCCACAGCTTAGGGAAAAAAATGGTTTTGTTTCCTAATCATTACTTGCATGTCATCAGGGTAATCCTAAGAACACAAAAACCAGCTTCAGATAATGGTGGCTCCACATTCTTTCAGTCTTCCAGACTCTACTATAACAGGTTTAACTGAATTAGCAAAGTCACCCAAGCTTAAGCCACTCTCAGGCTACAAAAGAGATCACTCACTCTCAAGTTCAATATGTCTTTCAACAATTATAATTGATTCTCTTTAGCTTAAAAAAGAAGAAACCTGAAACACATTCCTTACAACAGTGATTAATTAGACAGGGATGTAATTTTATGTCATACATACATTTTTCCAATGATGAAAGTCTAAGGAAAAGCAATTAATGCTTAAATTTCTAAGTTGGTAGCACTTAGATACAGACAGTCGGTTAGTCAATTTCCCTAACACCTTACCAGTCTGAAAGGCACTTGGACTGCACGACACAGGGCAAAAATATTATTTGTTAATAATTATTTTTAATCTTCATTTACAGTCCAGTCGTTATCTCCCTCCTGTTCTGCCCTCCAACAGTTCCTCATTCCACTTCTCCTCCCCCATCTCCAAGAGGACATCTCCACATCTCCACACCCCCTCACACCCCACCAAACCTCCCCATTCCCTGAAGCCTCATAGGTCTCAAGCGTTAGGTGCTTCTTCTCTCTCTGAGGCCAGACCAGGCAGTCCTCTGCTGTATATGTGCCGCTGGGGGCCTTAGACCAACAAGCGCATGCTGCCTGGTTGGTGGCTCAGTGTCAGAGAGATTTCAGAGGTCCAGGTGAGTTGAGAGTGCTAGTCTTTCTACCGAGTCACCTTTCTTCTTAGCTTCTTCCAGCCTTCCCTTAATTCAACCACAGGGGTCCCTGGTGCATTGGATGGATTTAAGTATCTGCTTCTGTCTCAGTCAGATGCTTGTTGGGCCTCTCAGAGGGCAGCCATACTAGGCTCCTGTCTGTAAATACATCATAGCATCAGTAATAGTGTCAGGCCTTGGAGCCTCTCCTTGAGATGAGTCCCAATTTTGGCCAGTCACTGGATCTCCTTTCCCTCAATCTCTTCTCCATTTTTGTCCCTGCAGTTCTTTTAGACAGGGACAATTCTGAGTCAAAGGTTTTGACTGTGGAATGGCAACCTCATCCCTCCACTTGATGCCCTGTCTTTCTACTGGAGGTGTGCTCTACAGGTTCTTTCTCACCACTGTTGGGCATTTCATCTAAGGTCCCTCCCTTTGAGTCTTGAGATTCTTTCACCTCCCAGGTATCTTGTACATTCTAGAGGGTCTCTCCACTTTCCATCTCCCAAGGTTGCATATATCCATTCATTCTGCTGCTCCTCAGGGGCTTCACTCCTGATCCCCTGCCCTTTAATACATGATCATGTTTCCCCCTTTCCCCTGTCCCTCCCATTCCTCTCTCCCATCCAGTTCCCTCCCTCTGTCTGCCCTCTCTGGTTTCTTCTCCCTCCCTAATGGAATTGAAGCATCCTCACGTGGACCCTATGGCTTGTTAACTTTTCTGAGTTCTGTTTATTTTATCCTGAGTAGTTAGTGGTTTTTCGACTAATATCCACTTATTAGTGAGTACATAGCATGGATGTACTTTTGAGTCTGAGATACCTCACTCCAGATGATATTTTTTAGTTAGATCTATTTGCCTGCAAAGCTTATAATGTCCGTATAATAGCTGAATAGTATCCCATTGTGTAAATGAAACACATTTTCTGTATCCATTTTTTGATGAGGGACATCTAGGTTGTTTCCAGATTTTGGCTATCACAAATAAGGCCACTATGAACATAGTGGAGTCTTTGTGGCAAGGTGAGGCATCTTTTGGGTATATGTACAGGTGTGGTATAGCTGAGTCTTCAGGTAGAAATATTTCTGATTTTCTAAGGTACCTTCAGAGTGCTTGTACCAGTTTGCAATCTTACCAGCAATGGAAAAGCATTCCTCTTTCTTCACATCTTAGGCAGCATGTGCTGTCACTGGGATTTTGATCTTAGCCATCCTGATTGGTATAAGATAGAATCCCAGGGTCATTTTTATTTGCATTTCCCTAATGACTAAGGACTTTGAACATTTTTAAGTGCTTCTCAGCCATTTGAGATTCCTCTGTTGTGAATTCTCAGTTTACTTCTATACCTCCTTTTTTTGTTGGATTGTTTGGTCTTTTGGAAGATAGCTTATTGAGTTCTTTATATATTTTGGATATTAGTCCTTTATCGGATGTGTGATTAGTGAAGATTTTTTCCAAATCTGTAGGTTGCTGATTTGTCCTGTTGATTATGTGCTTTGCCTTACAGAAGTTTTTGGTCCATTTATCAATTCTTGATATTAGATCCTGAGTCATTAGAGTTCTGTTTAGGAAATTTCCCCCATGCCCATGAGTGAGTTCGAGGACCTTTCCCATTTTCTCTTCTATTAGATTCAATATATCTAGTTTTATGTCAAGGCCCTTGATCCACTTGCACTTGAGCTTTGTACAAGGTGATAAATATAGGTCTATTTTCATTTTTCTATATGCCAACTACCAGTTAGATCAGTACCATTTATTGAATATTCTTTCCTTTATTAATTTTAAAAAACTAAATTAGTTTTAAAAGCAAATATAATTTTCACTACTCAAAGAGAATAATAGTAGAATTCTAAAACCCAATATATCTGCTAGATAATTTTCTATTCTATCTCATTAACTCCTTAGGATAGACTCCTGAGCAGTGATAAGAAGTGGAAAAAGAGTCAAATTAAGTTAATAGGAACTGGGGATATAGCTTAGTTGTTGGGTGCTTGCTTAATAAGAATGTAGTCCATGTTTTGTTACCAGTACTGAAAACAGAAAAATAAATGCAATAGCAATAGCATAAACTTTGTCACAAAAGGGACATTTTTTCCAGTCTTTGTTTAGTGGCAAGGTCTCCTCATATTTTTGATGTATAATATATATCATTCATATAAAGATAGATTTTAGATAGATAGATAGATAGATAGATAGACAGAGAGACAGATAGATGGATATAGGTATAGATACAAATATAGAATATATGGCATGTGTGTTTGTGTCATATACATGTAGAAAGACATTTCAGTTACATATACAATTCCTGGAATAAAATATCCTGGCAAAGATGACTAAAAGGGTTAATTTTGATGCATAGATTTGACAACAAGTAAGTGATGGTAACATTGTGGCCAGGGTCATCAAGAAGTGGAAAGTAATGAGTGCTGGTGTTCAGCTCATGTTCTTATTCTTACTCAGTTCAGGACACTGGCCCATGAGATTGCACTGCCCATAGTTAAGGTGCATATTCCCACTTAATTTCAACTAATCTATATAAAGCATAAGGTTATCTCCAAAATTAATCTCAATCCTATAAAGTGGGTGATCTATTTTAATCCCCACACAAGGTATTCATTTTCTCCACATACTATTGCTTGGAGTATTTTTCTTACCACTCAGAAAATTGGTTCATTATCTATGCCCACAAAGGGAAAAAATATCATCCAATTTTCTCTCATTAATGTTTGAACATATGCGCTACTTGGAATACTATTTGCTTGACATTCAATTACAAAATAAGTATTTACCTGTCACTTGGCATGGTATTTGGTTGTACAAATGAGGAAACAATGTGTCATCCCAGGAAAGTGGCATGAATGCCTCATCAGGTAAGTCTCGGGGACATTATGGTCCCTCTTTGATTAGTCTCTTACTTGATGCTTTAGAAATTGATGTTACCTGGGCATGGTGGCACAAGCTTTTAATCTCAGCACTTGGGAGGCAGAGGCAGGAGGATTTCTGAGTTCGAGGCCGGCCTGGTCTACAAAGTGAGTTCCAGGACAGCCAGAGCTATCCAGAGAAACCCTGTCTCGAAAAAAGAAAGAAAGAAAGAAAGAAAGAAAGAAAGAAAGAAAGAAAGAAAGAAAGAAAGAAAGAAAGAAAGAAAGAAAGAAAAGTTGATATTATGGAATGCATAAAAACATTGTGCCTTCTAGTAAGTCCACAAACGTTTATCAAAGGATTATTGTGGGAAGGATGTGTTTCAGTTACTTTGAATTGTGTGTTGGCTAAGAGTAAAGTATATGCCATCTCCTGAGAATTGTATATTCTTTTTAAAAGAGATACTCAGTAAATATTCAAAACAATATGTGAGGATCTGATTTATGGTATGATAGACAACAAGTAATGTGAAAGAGGAGAAGAAAGAGTATGAATTGATGAGGAGAGATAAATGATGTATGATGTGGCACAGCAGTTATATTTCACAAAAGGTAAGTCAAGAAAAACTGATGAAAATATCCATTTTTGTTCCTAACCTTTGCAATTCTTCATAAATTTATAACCTTGATTCCCTTAATATATTTCTATATGCTCTACTAGATGAAACTAACATAGTTACGATTTAGAATGTATGTCCCTACTCTATCCTTATACAAAGGAGCAATTAGGTAAGAGCATAATTGTGTTAACAGACTAACAATATGCACATACTTTTCTATGATACCATAAGTTACATAAAATAGTACTTTTTTGTGTGTCTGCTTATCAGTTCAATTGGGAACAAGCCAGTTGAAAGGCTTTCTAGGTAGACCTATGCCCTACTCCAATGATTCTCAAATTCTCCCAACATAGAATCACCTTGGGACTTATTTAAACACAGATGGATGAACATCTATCTCAGAGTTTCTGATCTAATATGTCCAGGGTAGCTTCTGAGACTCTGCATTTCTAGCAAGATCTTAGATGATGCTGATCAGACCCAAAGAAAATCGATGCTTCATGTTATTCTTAGTACTACTTTAATACTTCTCAACTCATCTCTAAAGTGCCAGATGAAACTAACATTTCCAGTGCCCATCTGTGCAACTGTAGATAAGGATGCTATCTAATGGTTACTTTTTTGCTTGCAAATCTTTCTTCTAGTCAAGAAACAGGAGGGGAAACTGTTTTGCCTACCTCTGCTGTTAGTCAAACTAAAAGAAATAAATGCTCTCTTTCTTCAATTTAAGCAACACTGTTTGCCTGAAGATGGGGCATTGCATCCTTAAACCTACAGAGTGAGTTTCTAATATTCTCATGGCCATTCAAGCAGCACAGTTGTAAGTTCAGCAAAATCTCAGTTCTCTTCACTGTTCTCATGAAGTGTCAAAAACACTTTTATCCTATTGAAGAAGCTAAAACACCCTAAATAAATATAAATTGTGTATTTATGGACGGAAAAAGCACCAAGAACACCTTCCCAAACATGAAAAAAATCTTTATCTTAAATCTTCCTCTGCCTTAGTCCCTAAGGAATCAGGTGTCTCATAAAAATAAAATAAATAAAAAATAAAATAAATCATGCTGCAAATTGGTGGAGGAATTGACATGGCTAAAAGCAACAAGTAATTCAGAGCTGTTTTCAGAAAGCCAGTGAAATGAAGCAAGGAGAAACAGCTATGTTTTGAGCAAGCTGTGAGATTTTCTCAGCTCATTTTTATGGAACTGAAAACTGGCCAGTAAAGCTTTCTTATGCAGAGTGAGGCATCCCTCTTTCCACTACAGAAATGAGCTACATAGGCTGCACTTGTCAAGGTCTGCTGGGTTTGTCAGGAAGATATCAATAGTTATAGAGAAAGGGCTCCTGACACCTTCTAAACGAGCATGGGTGCTTGTGTACCATAAGTAAGTGAAGAGTCTTTTCTTTTGGTAAAAAAGGCACAAAGCTTATAGTACAAGAATACAATGGAGCATTCCCTAAGATTAGTTAATCAATCAATATCTTGAAGTCAAAGAAAAAATGTTGAGACAAAGGTCAAATGTTCTTTTAAGAAACCAGATCGAGGAGCTAGAGAAAGCGCCCAAGGAGGTGAAGGGGTCTGCAACCCTATAGGTGGAACAATAATATGAACTAACCAATACCCCCAGAGCTCATATCTCTAGCTGCATATGTAGCAGAAGATGACCTAGTCGGCCATCACTGGAAAGAGAGGCCCCTTGGTATTGCAAACTTTATATGCCTGAGTACAGGGGAACACCAAGGCCAAGAAGTGGGAGTAGGTGGGTATGGGAGCCTGGGGTGGGTATGGGGGACTTTCAGGATAGCATTTGAAATGTAAATGAAGAAAATACCTAATAAAAAATTGGAGGGAAAAAAGAAACAGGTCGATTCTGCCTGATGGTTAAAGTTAATAGTCGAGATTTTTCATCATGTTCATATACTGTGGAAAGTGAGTTTACATAAGCCACACTCAGATATTTAAAAAGTGGTCATCTTTAGAGGAATGAATTGATTTAGCTGTGTTTATTATTCAGTTACTGTCCTTGTAGGAGCTCCAGTTCCATATTAAAACAAAATGTCTTGAAATATGTGTGTGGCACAGAGAAGAGCCTCCAGTGTCAGGAGCTGTAATCTTGTCACTCTTCTGTTCTCCAATAGTCCTCTCTTTACTGGTATGACAAGTCACTTCTTCATTCTCTGACAACACCTTGATAATAGTTAAGCTATGTGCAGTCCTCTGCCTGTGGTGGCTTTAGGCTGAAACTGAGTCACATATGTTAAATTACTTTTAGAAGTGTAAAGTTTGGACACAGATGACTCCAAGAAAAGATTTTGTTGTTGTTGTTGCTTTATGAAGCATTTTTGATTTCTACATAAATGGCATAAAAAAGACATTTATTGTAACCTGAAAAAAAAAACAACTTAAGCACCACAGTTTAGCATAAATGATACTAGGAAGTTATCTGTCAATCATTGCCACCTTCTCCTCTCACTAAGGAGAATTGTAAATGCATAACAATGAGTTTTGGGCTTAATGAATAAGAAGGAACTGCGAGGATATGAGGAAGAATTTGGGAATGGGTATGGAGGAGTCTAGGAAAAAAAGACATTGTAAACAGAAAAACTGGTGAACTAAGTGGTATCAAATGGATTTACCACTTGTCACTGCTTACTCTATATTTTTCAAGGTTAATGAAAACTGGATCGACTGCCCAGCAGCCAAGGCATGATATGCAGAAAAAGAAACCAAAGATGTGTGTGTTGGCAGCCCCATGTCAATGTGCAAGGAACCCATAAAAAGAGAGAACCAGAAAGGAAGCATACAAAGAACAAGGTAATGGAATTTAGAAACCGAAAACATTACCAGGTAGGAGCTTCCACTACAGCTTTCACATTGAAAGAGACTGGGGCACCTCACTTTCATCATTTGAAACTGAAAACTTACGAAGACAAAAAGAACTAATGACTATTCTGATATCCATAGGAAATCAGCACACATTGCAAACCACCACACTGAACTCTCAAGAGAAAGGCAAATACAGTCATCTTAATTCTCTGCAGGGAATATACTCCCAGGTGTTCTGTTGCTACCCCAAATTGCATAAAGTACCAAGCCATATGTGTACTATATTTTACTCTATACATGTGCATGATAAAGTTTAATGTACAAATTAGGCATAGTAAAATATCCCTAAACAATAGTATTAATAAATAGAGCAATTATAACAGTATACTTTGATAAAAATTCTATAAAACACACGAATCATTTATTTTTACTTGTTCTCATTAATAGTACAGATGGCTAAGGTTAAATAAATTTGCATTAAACCCTGGATAAGTAGCAACTTCGGCACAAAGGCTTGCAATGAAAATCAGTTTACTAGAAGTATCAGCTGCCGGAGTCTTGAACTGAGAGGACATTCACAGGGTAACACTGATGAATGCCCACTGGAACGAATGTGTTCGCTAATATGAGAGTGAGCTATGTCAAGGAGCCATACCCTTGGCAGACACTCACACACATACTTGGGTTTTATCAATGATGTCCACCAGGATCGACTACTGAAAAGGCAAAGGATGCTTTGTTGCTAATGGCAGCAAGAGAAGAAATATACTGGGAAATACATTGAGTTTTATTTTCAATAATTAAAACCAGCAATACAGGTGAAAGGCCTTTTAAGGAGAGAAATTTAATATACAAAGAGTGAAATTTTCTGACCTGAATTCTCCATAGAGCAGAGTTTCCGATTCACTGAGTGATGTCTGCACAACCCTTCTATAAAGATTAGAGAGTATAAAAATGAAAATTATGGATCAATATTAATAAAAATAAGTAGGAAACATTCCACAGAATATAAAAAAAATCAAATGGAACAATTTCTTTTAAAATATTATGAAGTATTGCTAAATGAGATATAATCACAGGCAAAACTATCCAAATTCTTAAAAATCAGCTAAGACTGCCTGGAAGACTCCGTGGAAACACACAAGCCAGGGAAGCAGGTAGGTTATAATTACAGACCTTCACCTCTCTTTCTGCTCCTCCAAATCAAGTCCTCCAGTATCTACTCAAGCTCTGCAACAGAACACCTGCTGAAGGCTTCTTTCCCACCCTACTTCCATTTCAGATGGAGTCACAGAGGGAGCTCTTAGCCTCTCATCCCCGTTTTATTGATTTATTTGAGTCCCCAGCTCAACAGGTACTCTCTTGGAACTGACAGCCCACTGCTGTTAGGAAAGCAGGGAGATTGAGTGCAGATTTCCTCTTTTTTTCTTTGTTCCTGCAGATCTAATCCCCTAGTCTCATCCCCCAAATCAGTAACAGAGACCAGTAGCAGCCCTCCTCAACTCCAGTGGAATCCTCAGATCTTCCCTTCTCACCTCCTTTCCAACTCATCCTAGCCCCCAATTCTAGCAGGCAATTCCTAGTAAGCTACAGGACAGGACACTCTAACCAGGAAAGCAGGTAGAGAAACTGTAGATCTCTACATCTCCCTTTGTTCTTCCATATCAAATATCCTAGTATCACTCTCAGCTCTGTAAAAGACCATTTGCTGCAGCCTCTCCTCAGTCTCTTCCTCCATTTCTGGGGCTCTAACTAAGCATTTCTGGAGGAACACCTTTCCTTTCTCTTGTGAAGCCCTTCTCCCAGCCCCAGTTCATCACCTAAGTGTCACAATACAAAAAAACATAATTTTGCTGGAAGCCCCAGGACCCACACCTATCTGGACCACAGAGCATTTTTCTTTCCAAGAAACGTACAGCCACTACACTCTCTTAAGAACTAGAGAACAAACAGAAATGAAAGAAATAAACACCTACCCCCCCAAAAAAAATCAACAAGATCATATGTCAGCACCTAAAATTACAATCTTCCCAATCCCAGATGACTAGATACTAATGTTAAAACAAAATCAAACATATCCAGGATAATATTTATCTTCTAGAGGCCAGCAATTCTACCACTGCAGGGTCTGAATAATCAAACATAGATGAAGCACAAGACCAAAAGACCTTAAAACAGCCTGCATGACTATGACAGAAATACGTAGAAATAGAAAATGAAAAAAGAAACCCTTAAAGAAATCTATTAAAACACACACACACACACACACACACAGGCAAAGAGTGGAAGGTAATAAATAAAATAGTCCCAGACCTGAAAGGCGAAATAGAATCAATAAAGAACATCCAAATAAAGAAATCTGGAAATAAAAATTCAGAAATTCAAACAAGAACCACAGAGGCAAACTTTGCCAACATAACATAGGAGATGGAATGAAGAATCTCAGGCATAGAGGACAAGAAAGTAGAAATGAGTATGTCAGTCAAAGACAATGGTAAACCTAAAGAACTCCAGGCAGAAAACATCCTGGAAATATGGGACACTATGGAAAGATCAAATCTAAGGATAATAAGGATAGAGGAAGGAGAAGAAACTTGGAGCAAAGAACTTAAAAATATTTTCAACAAAATCATAGAAGAAAATTCCTTAACTGAAACCTGAAACAAAGAGCTGTCTATCAAAGTACAAGAAGCAAATGGGACACCAAGTAGATTGGAATAGAAAAGAAAGACCCTTTGGTACATATTAATCAAAAGAGTAAACGTAGAGACAAAGAAATGGGAGAGAGAGAGAGAGAGAGAGAGAGAGAGAGAGAGAGAGAGAGAGAGAGAGAGAGAGAGAGAAGACTTGGAACACAGAGCTTTAAATGGGATATCTCTATCAAATCCTGTAGACAGGATAAATTTTGGGTTGTAAGTTTTGTGGGGTGGATTGTTGTCTCTATTGTTCCACTAGGGTTCCTGCCTGAATACAGGATGTGGCCTCTTCAGGTTTTGTATCTCCAGTGTCGTGAATCACAGCTAACATCACCTTCATTGATTCTTGGACATTTCCCTTATCCCAAGTCTCTGGCTCTCCATGGAGAGAGGAGATTCCCACCTCCCACTTTGCCTCAGCTGCAGATTCCCATTCATTTTCATAGCCATCTAGCCATCTCCCCTCTCCCTCCTCACACCTGATTCTTAATCTTCATTTCTCTCTCCATCCCCACTCCCTCTCAGTTCCCTCACTTCATCTGACTCTTATGACTATTTTGTTCTCCCTTCTAAGTATGATTCAATCATCCTTGCTTGTACCTTCCTTCTTGTTTAACTTCTTTGGGTCTGTGGAATATAACATTGGTATCATGTATTTCATGCATAATAGCCACTTATAAGTGAGTATATACCATGCATGTACTTTTGGGTCTGTGGTAACTCAGTCAGGGTGATAATCTCAAGTTCCATCCATTTGCCTGCAAAATTCATTATGTCTTTTTCTTTAATATTTATCCTGTCTACAAGAAATGTAGGCACTAGGGATGGATCAGAGACTGGGGAGAATGGCTGACCAATAACTGGCCCAACTTGAGACCCATCCCATGGGCAATCTCCAATCCCTGATACTATTAACGATACAGTTATGCTTGCAGTAGACAGTAGTGAAACTTCCAGTCCAGTCAAGATATCTTCAGACTTTATATCATTGTTCCTTTTTGCTAACCATAAATTTTGAAATGATGAGAGACAGTGTCTTAGTCAGGGTTTCTATTCCTGCACAAACATCATGACCAAGAAGCAAGTTAGGAAGGAAAGGGTTTATTCAGCTTACATTTCCACATTGCTGTTCATCACTGAAGGAAGTCAGGACTGGAACTCAAGTAGGTCAGGAAGCAGGAACTGATACAGAGGCCATGGAGGGATGTTACTTACTGGCTTGCCTCCTGTGGCTTGCTCAGCTTGCTCTTTTATAGAACCCAAGACTACCAGCCCAGAGATGGCACCACCCACAAGGGGACCTCCCCACCTTGATCACTATTTGAGAAAATGCCTTACTGCTGGATTTCATGGAGGTACTTCCCCAACTGAAGCTCCTTTCTCTGTGATAACTCCAGCCTGTGTCAAGTTGACACAAAACTAGCCAGTACAGACAGTGTAAGGATAACTCTGAAAGGTATTAGGTTTGCAATGAAATCCTTTGGGAGTATGGAATTTGAGCACACAGGCAGGGGCTTGGTCAGTTTCCTCCCTTATGCACTAGAGACTGGCTTCTGGATACATAATTGATATCAATGTGCTGGTAGTTGGTTGATTTCTCTTCAAATGCCTCAAATTCAGTAGAAGTACCACTGATATCAAACGACCTGACACCATGCAGGAAGAATTCAACTGTGTGTTACATTGAATTTAAGTGTCTGGAGCATGGTTTGCTTCCAATGACCCTGAGGCTACTCCTTGTGTAGAGATAGTCATTAGAGAGTGGAGAACTGGCAGAATGCATCCTGATGGGGGAAAGTTTTCTTGGGGAGACTCATTAGGCCCATTCTTAAACTGGAGATACAAAGAGGTATACTAATACAGACTCAGGATCCTCTCCAAATGAAAGACCTCCGCATGCAATCCTGAGAATACTCAACCCTTTTATGTAGCCCAAACAGCCAGTAACAGGAACCCTGGTATCAGTAGAGACCATACAGGCAAAAGAATATCACCAAGGGGCTAAAATTAAACTCCCTTTGTAATCAGGATTCATAAATACAGACTAAGATCCACATGTTAGACCCCAACTGAGTGACTGATGCTAAAGTAACAAACTATAACAAGTCCCAGAGTCTCCTAACTCAGAATCTAAGGAAATAATTTCAATTTGAATAAGAAAAGAAAATTAGCTGATGTCAAAATCAGGTTGAACCAGATGTTGGAGTCATTTGAAATGACTTTAAAGGAGCTATCATGAAACTGCTTCAACAATCAATGACAAATTCTTTTGAGAACAATGGAAAAGTCCTAAACCCTGAGTAACAAAATAAAAGTTACAGAAAAAGAAATCATAGAACCGAGTAGTAAAAATAATCGAGAATTTTAAAAACCCTTGCATTATGAGTACAGTATTTAATTGAGCAGAGACAACTGACAAAGGATTATACATTTTCAATATTTACTAAAGATTCACTGACTGTAAAAGATACCTTACTTGTATGGAGACCTTTCGTGAAATGGAGGAGCCAGATATTATCAAAATCACTGAAGAAGTAATTACAATTGTGACAAATGCCATGATGAAAGTACTATTAATAACTACAGGCAATTAGGCTTAGGAGCACAGAATCTGAAGGAAATATGAGAACAGAGGGAAATCACAAGGCTGGGGTTTCATCTTAGAGAGGAATTGGCAGCTTCCGACAGAGTTCCTTCCAGATTGGCCTGAGGGGGCTCTATGGCTGCTGTCTTGATAGAACACCTGCAGTCTGTCATCCACGTGCTAGTTTAAAAAGCACTATAGTATGAAAGAAGAATTGCCATAAGGGGGTCTGGGTGAGTTGTAGACTACTTATATGAGTGACGAGATGCATATGGTACCATGATTATTTTTAGTGCAATGATAATTTTTAGCTTAGAAGTGGAATAGACTTTAAAGTAGAAGAATGGGAAGTCAGTTTTGAGGTGCTCTCATTATAAAGTACCTGGCTCCTGCATGTGACTATGGAGCAGATGGATTTGAGATTCAGCAAGCACCTGTGATAAGCTAATGGGATGGGTTTGCCTGCCTTTGCCATACACAGAGGTTCACTGTGGAAAGTGTATGAGGTTGCAGGGAGCAGGGTGGAGAAAGAGCATCTTCATAAGAAGCTTTCAGATTAGGGAAGAAGAGAACCCACAAAGGAGGTCAGAGAAGTGGTGAGCTGGGGAGAGAAAACAATGCCTGATAGCATTGAGTAAGCAGGAATGGGAAGCAGAGTGTTTCTCTTTCCTGTCAGGATGACATTCTATTGCATCATGTGTCTTGGTTTTAAGAATCTTACAATCTTACTGCCTCCTCTTCCATAATGTTCCCAAGACTTTAGGTGTAATGGCTGCATTATAGATTTATAAGTTAGAGTTGGGTACATAATAGTATTCTATTTTCTGCATTTTGAAGGACAGCAGATATCTGTAATAGTCTTCCTCACTGCAAAATGAAGTTACTTTGACAAGGTTTGAAAGATATATTTATCTGTGGTCATAAGAATTAACTACTTGGGCACCATCTTCGGCTCCAGACAACCGGCCACCTTCCTGGTGAGAGCACAGGGGTCCGCCCTGCCTGAGAGGTTACTGCCTCAGGCCCCGGCGGGACCCTCCTTGGCTCCGGGACTCCGTGGAGGGCAGGCTGCACAGGTGAGGGTGTGGAAAACAGAGGCCAGCCGTTTCTGGGACAGGCTAGAGCCAGAGAGCTTCTGAGGCGGCGCCATCTTCGGCTCCAAACAACCGACCACCGTCCTGGCCAAAGCAACACAGCTTCTGGGAAAGATCCTGTTTTGGGCCTTCATCTTCAGCCAGGAGGAGGTCCAAACACCAGATAATTGTGCACCTTCCCTGAAAGAGGAGAGCCTGCCTGCAGAGACTGCTCTGACCACTGAAACTCAGAGGAGAGAGCTAGTCTCCCACGTCTTCTGATAGAGGGTAACAAAATCAACAGAGGAACAATCTCTAAACAAAGACAACTATAACAACTAACTCCAGAGATTGCCAGATGGCGAAAGGTAAACGTAAGAATCCTACTAACAGAAACCAGGACCACTCATCATCATCAGAACCCAGAACGCCCACTTCGCCCAGTCCAGGGCATCCTAACACACCCGAAAAGATAGACCTGAATTTAAAAGCATATCTCATGATGATGGTAGAGGATATAAAGAAGGAATTTAATAACTCACTTAAAGAAATACAGGAGAACACTGCTAAAGAGTTACAAGTCCTTAAAGAAAAACAGGAAAACACAACCAAACAGGTAGAAGTCCTTATAGAAAAACAGGAAAACACATCCAAACAGATGATGGAAATGAACAAAACCATACTAGAACTAAAAAGGGAAGTAGACACAATGAAGAAAACCCAAAGTGAGGCAACGCTGGAGATAGAAACCCTAGAAAAGAAATCTGGAACCATAGAAGCCAGCATCAGCAACAGAATACAAGAGATGGAAGATAGAATCTCAGGTGCAGAAGATTCCATAGAGAACATGGGCACAACAATCAAAGAAAATGGAAAATGCAAAAAGATCCTAACTCAAAACATCCAGGAAATCCAGGACACAATGAGAAGACCAAACCTACGGATAATAGGAGTGGATGAGAATGAAGACTTTCAACTCAAAGGACCAGCAAACATCTTCAACAAAATTATTGAAGAAAACTTCCCAAATCAAAAGAAAGAGATGCCCATGAACATACAAGAAGTCTAGAGAACTCCAAATAGACTGGACCAGAAAAGAAATTCCTCCCGACACATAATAATCAGAACATCAAATGCACTAAGTTAAGATAGAATACTAAAAGCAGTAAGGGAAAAAGGTCAAGTAACATATAAAGGCAAGCCTATCAGAATTACACCAGATTTTCCCCAGAGACTATGAAAGCCAGAAGAGCCTGGACAGATGTTATACAGACACTAAGAGAACACAAATTCCAGCCCAGGCTACTATACTCAGCCAAACTATCAATTACCATAGATGGAGAAACCAAAGTATTCCACGACAAAACTAAATTCGCCCATTATCTCTCGACGAATCCAGCCCTTCAAAGGATAATAACAGAAAAAAACCAATACAAGGATGGGAACCACGCCCTCGAAAAAACAAGAAGATAATCCCTCAACAAAACTAAAAGAAGACAGCCACAAGAACAGAATGCCAACTTTAACAACAAAAACAACAGGAAGCAACAATTACTTTTCCTTAATATCTCTTAATATCAATGGTCTCAACTCCCCAATAAAAAGACATAGACTAACAAACTGGCTACACAAACAAGACCCAATATTTTGCTGCTTACAGGAAACTCATCTCAGAGAAAAAGATAGACACTACCTCAGAATGAAAGGCTGGAAAACAATTTTCCAAGCAAATGGTATGAAGAAACAAGCTGGAGTAGCCATCCTAATATCTGATATGATTGACTTCCAACCCAAAGTCATCAAAAAAGACAAGGAGGGGCACTTCATACTCATCAAAGTTAAAATCCTCCAAGAGGAACTCTCAATTCTGAATATCTATGCTCCAAATACAAGGGCAGCCACATTCATTAAAAGAAAAACTTTAGTAAAGCTCAAAGCACACATTGAACCTCACACAATAATAGTGGGAGACTTCAACACACCACTTTCACCAATGGACAGATCATGGAAACAGAAACTAAACAGGGACACAGTGAAACTAACAGAAGTGATGAAACAAATGGACTTAACAGATATCTACAGAACATTTTATCCTAAAACAAAAGGATATACCTTCTTCTCAGCACCTCATGGTACCTTCTCTAAAACTGACCACATAATTGGTCACAAAACAAGCCTCAACATATACAAAAATATTGAAATTTTCCCATGCATCCTATCAAATCACCATGGACTAAGGCTGATCTTCAATAACAACATAA
Source organism: Mus musculus (assembly GCF_000001635.26). NCBI lineage: Eukaryota > Metazoa > Chordata > Mammalia > Rodentia > Muridae > Mus > Mus musculus. The sequence continues at coordinate 64,301,448 of NC_000078.6, forward strand.
ATAATAGAAAGCCAACATTCACGTGGAAACTGAACAACACTCTTCTCAATGATAACTTGGTCAAGGAAGGAATAAAGAAAGAAATTAAGGACTTTTTGGAGTTTAATGAAAATGAAGCCACAACATACCCAAACTTATGGGATACAATGAAAGCATTCCTAAGAGGAAAACTCATAGCTCTGAGTGCCTCCAAAAAGAAACTAGAGAGAGCACACAGTAGCAGCTTGACAACACACCTAAAAGGTCTAGAAGAAAAGGAAGCAAATTCACCCAAGAGGAGTAGAAGGCAGGAAATAATCAAACTCAGGGGTGAAACCAACCAAGTGGAAACAAGAAGAACTGTTCAAAGAATCAACCAATCAAGGAGCTGGTTCTTTGAGAAAATCAACAAGATAGATAAACCCTTATCCAGACTCACTAGAGGGCACAGGGAAAGCAACCTGATGAACAAAATCAGAAATGAAAAGGGAGACATAACAACAGATCCTGAAGAAATCCAAACACCATCAGATCCTTCTACAAAAGGCTATACTCAACAAAACTGGAAAACCTGGATGAAATGGAAAAGTTTCTAGACAGATACCAGGTACCAAAGTTGAATCAAGATCAGGTTAATGATCTCAACATTCCTATATCCCCTAAAGAAATAGAAGCAGTCATTAATAGTCTCCCAGCCAAAAAAAGGCCAGGACCAGACGGGTTTAGTGCAGAGTTCTATCAGACCTTCAAAGAAGACCTAATTCCAGTTCTTCACAAACTATTCCACAAAATAGAAATGGAAGGTACTCTACCCAACTCATTCTATGAAGCCACAATTACTCTGATAGCTAAACCACAAAAAGACCCAACAAAGATAGAGAACTTCAGACCAATTTCCCTTATGAATATCGATGCAAAAATCCTCAATAAAGTTCTTGCTAACCGAATCCAAGAACACATCAAAACAATCATCCATCCTGACCAAGTAGGTTTCATCCCAGGGATGCAGGAATGGTTCAATATACGGAAATCCATCAATGAAATCCAATATATAAACAAATTCAAAGACAAAAACCACATGATCATCTTGTTAGATGCTGAGAAAGCATTTGACAAAATCCAACATCCATTCATGATGAAAGTCTTGGAAAGATCAGGAATTCAATGCCCATACCTAAACGTGATAAAAGCAATCTACAGCAAATCAATAGCCGACATCAAAGTAAATGGAGAGAAGCTGGAAGCAATCCCAAGAAAATCAGGGACTAGACAAGGCTGTCCACTCTCGCCCTACCTATGCAACATTGTACTTGAAGTCCTAGCCAGAGCAATTAGACAACAAAAGGAGATCAAGAGGATACAAATTGGAAAGGAAGAAGTCAAAATATCACTTTTTGCAGATGATGTGATAGTATATATAAGTGACCCTAAAAATTCCACCAGAGAACTCCTAAGCCTGATAAACAGCTTCAATAATGTAGCTGGATATAAAATTAACTCAAACAAGTCAATGGCCTTTCTGTACACAAAGGATAAACAGGCTGAGAAAGAAATTAGGGAAACAACACCCTTCTCAATAGTCACAAATAATATAAAATATCTCGGCGTGACTCTAACTAAGGAAGTGAAAGATCTGTATGATAAGAACTTCAAGTCTCTAAAGAAAGAAATTAAAGAAGACCTCAGAAGATGGAAAGATCTCCCATGCTCATGGATTGGCAAGATCAACATTGTAAAAATGGCTATCTTGCCAAAAGCAATCTACAGATTCAATGCAATCCCTATCAAAATTCCAACTCAATTCTTCAAGAATTAGAAGGAGAAATTTGCAAATTCATCTGGAATAACAAAAAACCTAAGATAGCAAAAACTCTTCTCAAGGATAAAAGAACCTCTGGTGGAATCACCATGCCTGACCTAAAGCTTTACTACAGAGCAATTGTGATAAAAATTGCATGGTACTGGTATAGAGACAGACCAGTAGACCAATGGAACAGAATTGAAGACCCAGAAATGAATCCACACACCTATGGTCACTTGATCTTCGACAAGGGAGCTAAAACCATCCAGTGGAAGAAGGACAGCATTTTCAACAAATGGTGCTGGCGCAACTGGTTGTTATCATGTAGAAGAATGCGAATTGATCCATACTTATCTCCTTGTACTAAGGTCAAATCTAAGTGTATCAAGGAACTTCACATAAAACCAGAGACACTGAAATTTATAGAGGAGAAATTGGGGAAAAGCCTTGAAGATATGGGCACAGGGGAAAAATTCCTGAACAGAAGAGCAATGGTTTGTGCTGTAAGATCAAGAATTGACAAATGGGACCTAATGAAACTCCAAAGTTTCTGCAAGGCAAGTCAATAAGACAAAAAGACCACCAACAGATTGGGAAAGGATCTTTACCTATCCTAAATAAGATAGGGGACTAATATCCAACATATATAAAGAACTCAAGAAGGTGGACTTCAGAAAATCAAATAACCCCATTAAAAATGGGGCTCAGAACTGAACAAAGAATTCTCACCTGAGGAATACCTAATGGCAGAGAAGCACCTGAAAAAATGTTCAACATCCTTAATCATCAGGGAAATGCAAATCAAAACAACCCTGAGATTCCACTTCACTCCAGTCAGAATGGCTAAGATCAAAAACTCAGGTGACAGCAGATGCTGGCGAGGATGTGGAGAAAGGGGAACACTCCTCCATTGTTGGTGGGATTGCAAGCTTGTACAACCACTCTGGAAATCAGTCTGTCGGTTCCTCAGAAAATTGGACATAGTACTACCGGAGGATCCAGCAATACCTCTCCTGGGCATATATCCAGAAGATGTCCCAACCGGTAAGAAGAACACATGCTCCACTATGTTCATAGCAGCCTTATTTATAATAGCCAGAAGCTGGAAAGAACCCAGATTCCCCTCAACAGAGGAATGGATACAGAAAATTTGGTACATTTACACAATGGAATACTACTCAGCTATTAAAAAATGAATTTATGAAATTCCTAGCCAAATGGATGGACCTGGAGAGTATCATCCTGAGTGAAGTAACTCAATCACAAAGGAACTTGCACAATATGTACTCACTGATAAGTGGATATTAGCCCAGAAACTTAGGATACCCAAGATATAAGATACAACTTGCCAAACGCATGAAATTCAAGAAGAACGAAGACCAAAGTGTGGACACTTTACCCTTTCTTAGAAATGGGAACAAAACACCCATAGAAGGAGTTACAGAGACAAAATTTGGAGCTGTGACGAAAGGATGGACCATCTAGTGACTGCCATATGCAGGGATCCATCCCATAATCAGCTTCCAAATGCTGACATCATTGCATACACTAGCAAGATTTTGCTGAAAGGACCCAGATATAGCTCTCTCTTGTGAGACTATTCTGGGGCCTAGCAAACACAGAAGTGGATGATCACAGTCAGCTATTCGATGGGTCACAAGGCCCCTAATGGAGGAGCTAGAGAAATTACCCAAGGAGCTAAAGGGAACTGCAACCCTATATGTGGAACAACAATATGAACTAACCAGTACCCGGGAGCTCTTGTCTTTAGCTGCATATGTATCAAAAGATGGCCTAGTCGGTCATCACTGCAAAGAGAGGCCCATTGGACTTGCAAACTTTATATGCCCCAGTACAGGGGAACCCCAGGGCCAAAAAGGGGCAGTGGGTGGGTAGGGAATTGTGGGGGGTGGGTATGGGGGACCTTTGGGATAGCATTGAAAATGTAAACGAGGAAAATACCTAATTAAAAAAAAAGATATAGGGACATAAAAAAAAAAGAATTAACTACTTACATTACTGTTAGAAATTATATTGACTTAGGAAAGTGGCCAAAGTCAGTAGGATTTTCTCTGGGGTTTATGAGTAGGGGTATTGGCTAGGTTTACAATTCTAAGCATGAATTTCCTCTCACTGAGTGGATAAGTCAAAGCAATAGTTGTTGACCTCTAAGTTTAAAGTGCCACTATTGAACCACTGATGATAACTTTCTTTGTGTCTGTTGTTTGAATTCATAGGCTTTTGTTGCCTAATCAAGACCTGCAGAATGACAGCATCAGTCAATATGACAACATGAGTGGGGGAAACTTTATAAGGCTAAGCCATGAAATGAAGGGCTCTAGGTAATCAATCAGGGACAAATGTAATATTTGGTGGTCAGCCTTAAACATATGTATATGCAAACAGCACTATTGTTGTGCTCTCTCTCTCTCTCTCTCTCTCTCTCTCTCTCTCTCTCTCTCTCTCTCTCTGTGTGTGTGTGTGTGTGTGTGTGTGTGTGTGTGTGTAAAAGTAGTAATGAAAGAAGAGGGCATAAATCTGGGAGGAAGTGGGGCACAGGACAAGAAGAAAAAGAGAAAGGAAGATACGAAGGTGATGCAAACAGAGTACACTATATGAAAATATTTTTAAAACAAACAAAAAGAAGTAGCATTTCTATGGCTGCACAAATGCCAGCAGGTAGGAGAACAAAACTCAACATGTCATGTGTTATTGATACCCTTGGAAGAGGCAGATGCAATAAATTTTGAAAGGAGGCAGCACATGTAGAGTGTACTTCAGAAACTTAGTCAGGGATGTACATTTGGTTTTGTATGACAGCACTTAAAACACTTGAGGCTCAATAAAGATGGCAAGCACAAGTGAGGAGCTGACCTGGGCAGAAGACAGCACACTGGCAGCACGGCACTGCTCATCTGGTGATGGGAGCTGGGGATGAGACAAAGAAAGTGGCAGAGATACAACTTTTCCAAGGAGTGGAAGATGACTTACAGAAGAGGCAGGAATTGAAGGACTGCTTCTTGTCCCCTTAGATTGCTTGCCGAGGTAGACACTAGAAATGAATGAAGGAAATCATGGGTCAAGAAAGTTCAAAGCCAAAGTTGACAGTGACGCTGAAGAATAAAGGGAAAGAAACACGAGGTTTTGTAGAAACAGAAGTATTCATTGAGATCAGTGGCATCTCCTTTATGCATTATATCAGCTTGTATCTGCTGATTCATTTCCCCGATTGTGCAGTGGAAGGTTAAAGAAGTATAGATAGACATTTATTCATGTTTTCTCATCTGAAGTTGGACCTTTCCTGTTATTTGTTTGTGTCTTTGTAACATGGGACACCTGTGGAGGTCAGAAGAAAACTTATTGCATTTTTGTTCTCTCTGTTCAGCATGACAACTTCAGGGATCAAAATCAGGCTGTCAGTCTTGACAGCAAATGTCACCATCCATTTATGTATATGAACATTTTATAGCATTGCTACTGTAGCTACATAAAGGCAAAGTTTGACAAACTACAAGTTATATCCCTAATTGGCAAATTATATACCTAATCAATTTATTAAAAAGCATTTTTCTTGTGTCACTAGTCTATATAACACCAATTGGTGACAGTACCCATAATACTATGTAAATTCCAGAGGGGAAGCGAGGACAAATTATACTGTCTGCTCACTCCTAATTGTCTGTTTATTTTCAAGGGAGTCACACATAGCGCAAGAATTCATTTGGAAAGATAACCAAAAGAAATAGACAACTATTGCTTATATTGAGGTCTGCTAAGTAACATAGAGGCAAAATAAGGCAAAGACTGAACAAAGTGTCCTGCAGATACCAACAATTGTTAACATGTGGTTGATTTCTATAACAAAACACATGGATTGGGTATTTTTTCTGTTATGCGAACAAAGTTTAGCAAGGCAGCCTAAGGATCTTGTAGAAGATCCCAGATTTGAGATGGATTATGACTGCAACTTCTCATGGTGCAGCTTGAAGATTTTTCCCCTTGACTCTGTTGCTTCTCGCCTGTTGTATAATTCTGTGCAAACTGCATTTTCCTTACTACTCAGATTTGCAAAGTAGAAAGTGTACTCAGCATGTGGTGACATTCATCACTGTGAGTATACAGAGTAAAATGTACCAGGAGGAGATCTGAGGGAAGCTGAGGGCATTCATTAGAGTAACAGAAAGACATCCCAGAAAGAGGAAATAACATATCAAGCTGTAGTCGTGGGAGTTACTTGTTATTATATTTTATTTTAAATCTCTGAAATGACAAGTAGGTAATGCTCATGAAACTGACAGCTTTTTGGGCTCCGTGAGTTGGGAGGTTTCATAAGCAAGTCAGTCCTCATAAGGACTAGATTTGATTTGTAGCTTTGTTATGGATGTTCTCTCGTTACACGGTTGCATTTTAAGAAAGAGGGGAGATAAACTCTTAACTTTCTTTTCACTTGAGCAACGCAATGGGCCTTCCTTTTTTCCTTAAAAATCACTAATGCATTACACAAGATATTTTTGTACAGCACTTTTGAAAACTCAATTTTGTTAAATTAATTTCTTTCTAATATATTACCTCTGGAACAATAAGCTATATCGTATTTGAATAGGCTTATTCTTAAATGTTTCCAGTGGATTAATCTTTACCTTCTTCTCTAACTCCACACCTATAGTCACAGGCTTTTCCATATCTGTGGTGATTTTTGTAATTTTTCCGTCAGTCAAGTTACAGCTGAAATTTTCAAATATCTTCTTCATCTGCTCTAAATCAAACCAACATACTCATGCCCTTACCTAAAGAGCCCAGTAGAGCTCACTTTTTGCTAGAATGTATCCGACTTACTTGCAACAGTCTCTAATTACATATTGCATGTTCTCTCATCCCCTACAGAATCCCTTGATTAAATGGCATCTATTCTTTGGAGTCTTTACCATGAGCAGTGAGCTGAATGTGTGTGTGTCCCTCCCAAAGTACTATGCCCTTAGTTGGAGTTCAACGTGATAGACTTAGGAATGTTGACGTTTGAGACTACAGGTCTCAGAGAGCAGAGCACTCTGAATTGAGATTTTGAAAGGGGGATCACAGAGAGATTTCTAGCCCATGTTTCAGTTTATGAAGACAGGAGCCTGGCCTCTGTGTACTAACAGAGAACCTCACCAAACCCTGGCATGCTGACACCTTTATTTTTCATTTATTAAGTTATATTCCAGAACTGTGAGAATAAAATATACAGTTAAAATCCTAAATTAGAGAGTCATTAATATATCCTTAATCCTAAAAAACTGTGTGAGCACAGCTAAGGTTCCACACAGTCAGTCAAGTATATATTTCCCTTTGGAGTACAAGTCGGAACTGTTGTATTTTCAGGAATGAGACAAGAATTTCTTGTTATGTCACCAGCAATATCTGGGACAGAAGATAACTATAGAACCATTTGAGGCTATAGGTGCATCCACTTTTATGTTCATTCTGGTATCTATGACCTAAGAAAGTAAACTACTTGTCCAACTGCTAGGTTAAATCAACATCAGCAAACATGAAGGAATTTCCCTATTACATCATCTTTGTATTATCTGAAATGTGCTTTGACTTCTCTCCATTTCTTTGAGATAAAGATTATGTACAGTGTAAATATATTAGCTTGTTTTCTTGTTTCTCTGATAAAATATGTGACAGGGCAACTTTGGGGAAGAAAGTTTTATTTTGGTTTATATTCTGCTCGTCACAGTGAAGAACCCATGGTAGAGAGGGAATCTGCAGAACAGCTTGGTATATCTTAATAGAACAGAAAACACAGAACTCAACTTGAGGCAGGGTCTGCCTGCAACCTGAACTCACACCCACCCATGACCTACTTCCTCCAGCTTTGGCTCACTGTTCTCTTTCCCAAAGCAGTGTCACTAGCTGAGGAAATATAAGCAAGTGGGGAACATTTCTAATTCAGATCATAAAGGCAACCTTTATATGTAATAATTTTATCAAAGGCAGGTTAGCTAGTGCTATAGATGTTAGCATATTGAAGGGTTTAGAAAATTGGAAATCAAATACAGCTTTTCTAAGTTATTGATGGCTTTTACATCCCCATCACAGCCCTCCCTCTCCCATTAATTCCTGTTATTTTATTGTTTGTTGTTGTTGTTTGTGGTGGTAATGGCATTGGTGATGGTGATGGTGAGTGTGTGTGTGTGTGTGTGTGTGTGTGTGTGTGTATAATATATTATTCTAGCTCTTTCTGTTGTACTGTATTTGTAGATATCATTTAAGTTTGTCACTATCATTGATCATCTTATTTTCTTTATCTATGGTGATTGAAAGTTCTTCTGGGTATGATAGTATGACCTGCCCTCTGTGGCATCTTAGAGTCTGCAGCACATTTATCCATGCCTTTCTGGCTTTTACAGACTCAACTGAGAATTTGGTTGTAATTATAATAAGTTTGCATTTGTATGTTACTTGGTCTTCTTCTCTTGTAGTTTTTAATATTCTTTCTCTATTCTGTACATTTAGTATTTTGATTATTATGTGCCTAGGAAACTTTGCTTTCTGGTCCAATCTATTTGGTGTTCAATATGCTTTTTGTATCTTTATAGTCCTCTCCTTCTTTATGTAAGGAGAATAATTTTGCATGATTTTGTTGAAAATATTTTCTGTAGGTTTGGCATGGGTTTTATCTCCTTTCTCTATCTCTATTACCCTTATATTTGATATTTTCATAGTGTTGCAGATTTTCTGGATGCTTTGTGTTAATAGATTATTAGATTTAACTTTTTTTAATGGAGATATCCATTTTTTTCTGTTGTATTTTTAAGGCCTGAGAATCTCTCTTCTATCTCTTGTATTCTGATAGTGAAAATTGCCTTTTTGGTTTCTGTTCAAATTCCTAAGTTTTTCATTGCCAGAATTCCTTCAGTTTTGGTTTTCTTTTTTAACTTATTTTTAAATTCAAGTCCTGAATAGTTTTAATCATTTTCTTTCACTGTTTCCTTGTGTTTTCATAAATTCCTTTAACTAATTCATTCACTTACTTTTTAAGGACTTCTGTTGTTTTTATAGAGCTTGTATTATGATGTTTGAGGAGATCTTCAGCTATGTTGGAGTATCCAAAGCCTACTATGCTAACATTGCTGGTCTCTGCTGGAGACATATTGTCCTGTGCTCTAGTGGAGACATAACAACACATAGTGGGTTGTTATTCCTGCAGGCCTCTAGCCATCTGGGATTTTTATAGGTCTAGGTGCTGGTGTCAGGTTTTTTTCTGTTTGTTCTCTGGATTTTAGAGTGTGATGACTGTGTATTGCCTGATAGAAATTTTTTGTGGGCCTGTTTCACTGGACTTTTCAACCAGTGTGTTTCCAGGGAATGCCTACTGGTGCTGGAGGCTAGGAAAGTGGTATGAGTTGAGGGAGGGAAAGTTAAAGGAGATCTTTGTGATCATCTGGTGATGGGGTCTAGAAAGGAGAGAGACACAGAAGCAGTATTCTGCTACCTATCTAGAAAGAGCTAGGTAGATTGGATTGGGAGGAGTAGAAAAAGAGGGGAAGATCTGTAGTCAACCTACCTGTTTTCCTGGCAGGAGGGACCTTGGAGTTAGTAGAGGTGCCTGCTGGGTTTGGGGTCTGTGATAGAACACAAATGGAGGTTGGATATCTGTGGGATCTACAGGAGATAGGGCAGTAGGGTGGGGAAATCTGTAGCTGTTGTTTTGTTGAAGATCTGGGGATGAGACTGAGAACTTGGGTCTGAAGGAATAGAGGAAAATGTGATGACCTTCAGTCAGTCTACCTGGTTCCTTTTCTGGGATTATTTGGTGGCTAAAATAAAGCAAAGCATGGGAGGTAGCAGGGTCAGCTGCAGCAGGTGTTCTGTTGCAGAGCTAGGCATGAGACTTGGGAGTTGGATTTGAGCAAGAGGAGAGAGTGGTTAAAGTTATATTACTTTACCTGTTTCCCTGCCCTGCTCAGCTGTCGTGTTCCAAGGAAATATAAATAAATATTCACTGTTGCCAAGACTAGATATCAAATATCAGTAATATGACATTCTCAATGATATAAAGCATTGGTTTTGTCAATAGTCATGTTGTCTGTTTTATCTGTAATTGCTTAGTTAGAAATAAACAGTTTGAAAGTATAAGATATTAAGACTCAGTTATTGCCAACATGTGATATGTAATGTACATTATTGGTACATTGGTATTTGTGTTCACTTAGTGGCTGTTGCTGTGAGCAAGGTGACATGCACTTTTATTTAGCCCCAGATATGTTTCTCTCCAAGTATTCTCCAAGGTCCCTTATCTGGAGATGAGCTAGGTCCTCTAATTTTGTGACCAGAAGAGATGAAAGCAACCAATCAGCTCCAGAACATCAGGTTTTATAAATAGATAAATGGTCTTTTTCAAATAAATGTTACTAGTGTTCATTTCATGATATAAACGTGACTAAAATCTAAAGGAGAAGCTGAAAGTTTAGGCATGGAAAAACTCATGCAAGGAGAAAAGGCAGGAACACTAGCTGACTGTCTCAGTGACCTTTTTCACTCATTTACTACTGCATGTTTAAAGCACCTAGTGTGGTGTTTTGCTATCTATCATGTATCTATCTATCTATCTATCTATCTATCTATCTATCTATCTATCTATCTATCTATCTATCTATCTATCTGTCTATCTACCTGTCTGTCTGTCTGTCTGTCTGTCTGTCTACATATCTATCCATCTTATCTATCATCTATCTATTTATTATTGTATCACAAAATTAATACAAATATATCTGTGGGAAATATATATCACTTGCTACTTATTCTTTTGTTTTGACTGTCTGCATATAGATAAACACACTCACTCAAAACAAAAGGCAATGCTACTATCACAAATCAATCTCTCAATCATATGTAACAGAAGCAGAATTTACATCATCAACCTTAACAGAACTGTGCTTGTAGATTATAACCTCAAAGGCTAAGTAAGATTCTATATTTAACTCTTTAATAAAATGTAGAGATTCCCAAACATCTTAAAATTCATGGTGAATTTTAGAAGCACTGAAATTAAAATAAATCTTTTTTTTTAGCTTTTATACTATTATAGGAAAGACAAATGAGAACAGATAAACATAGCCATATATATATATGTATATATATATATATATATATACATATATAATATATAAAATAAATATTTACTGAAAAATGTAAGAATGTAACAGACAGGTTGTGATTGGGTATGCTTCATATGTAAGGCCTAGGGAAAGCCTCTAAATATCTGTATGCCAAAAAGTTGTAGAGTTCCTGAAGAAATAAATTTTATCTGAGGAGAAGCTATAAAATTGCTAATGTGGCTGGAAGATCCAAATGGAAGAAGTAGAGTTTAATGGTTAGAAAGACCCACTATGAGGTACTCTGTATTCCTTTCCTTCTAATATCAAACATCTATGTCCCGTTACTTGAATGTTTGGTGTTTCAAAGGTCTAAGTCTTTTTTTAGACTGTATAACACTCTGTAGATTTTGAAACATCAGTAGTTTACAGCAGTCTAAAGCATTATTCTGATACAGAGACCACTTTGAAAATCAGTGTTGTAAACAAGAGCTGTCCCGTGATTGTGATCTATGCATTAGCCCCAGGTAGCCATTACTACTGAGGGACTTAACTTAATACTTATTTAATTTAAATATTTTACTGCTTCAAAGTTCAGTTATTAACATATCTGGAATATTTTTAAGAATATAAATGTGTTTGTTCAGCTATGTACTTTTAAAAATCTATCTTACAACAGGCATTTCTGTGAAAATTTAGTGTCCAGGTAGATATGTGCATGTAGAATCCTGCAAATGTCAATGATTTAGCATTTAAAATGATGGAAATATTTTATTAATAATTCCCATGGACTCTGAAAATATAGCTGAGTGAGTAGAGGTCCTTGCCTTCAGGCCTGATGTCCTGAGTCTGATCCAAAAATACACATGGTGGAAGTAGTAAATCATTTCACACATCTTTCTTGGTGATGGATGAGTACATAAAAAAGTATTGTATAGTTAAAGTGTAAAATCCAATGCAAAGCTCTATAGCTTCCATTCCAAATAGCTAGCCTAATTCTATAAAGGTTGTTGATATTTCTAGATTTTGTATATATTTAATTGGGTGTGTGATATTTTTTATAGGAAAAGGACTTTTAAGAATTTTTTTAAATTTAAAAATTATTTTAAAATGTTAAGTATTATAAATGTTAGTAAAATTTGTATTGGTTGCATATTGGAGTGATATTTGTACATATAACTGATAAATAAAACATATTTTACTCACTTAGTTTTATTTTATTTTGTCAATAAAATAGTTAAGTGGTTGTGGCAGGATCCAGCATCACCTAGAAAAAATAACTCTTGAGTATGGAAAGATAATCTAGATTGAGTCTATTGAGGTAGGAAGATCCATGCTAACTTTAGGTGGCACCGTTGCACGACTTGATCCCAAACTGGACATAAAGAAAGATGCCTGAAGGATGATGAGTTTCTGCCTCTCTCTGCTTCCTGACCAAGGATGGAGGGCAGCTGCCTTATGATCCTGACATCACATCGTCTTCCTTACCTCGATGAACCATATCCTCAAACCATAAGCCAGAATAGCTCCTTCGTTTATGTCTTAATTTGCTTTCTATTGCTGAGATTAAGACCCTGGCCAAAAGCAATTTGGGTAAAAGGGGATCTATTTAATTTTACAGTTTTGATTACAGCATGAAGGGAAGTCAGGGCAGGAACCTGGAGGCAGGAACAGAAGCAGGCGCTGTGAAAGGTTGAGTGCTGCTTCCTAATTTAATCCCCATGGCTTCCTCTGCTTGCTTTTTTCTACCAATCAGGACTATCTGCTTGGCGTTCGGTCATCCCACCTAAAACATTAATCAACAAAGTGCCCCCAAATAGTAGCTCGCGGGCAATCTGACAGAAACAATTCTTCCATTAAAGTCTCCCCTCTCAGATTTCTCCAGTTTGCACTAAGCTGGCAAAACCAAAAACCTACCCCACATATTTCCTTAGCTTTTTTTTTTTCCAGACTCTGTCACAGAAGCATGAAAAACCACTGCTATGGTGTATGTATGTGCTCAGAATTGTACTTTAATTGGACAAACATCACTGTGTCGGATTTTGAGCCCACTAATATTCTCGTGCTCACATTGGATTTGCTGAATCAAAATTAAAGCCCATCCTAACCAGTGGTGGCGCACGCCTTTAATCCCAGCACTTGGGAGGCAGAGGCAGGCGGATTTCTGAGTTCGAGGTCAGTCTGGTCTACAGTGTGAGTTCCAGGACAGCCATGGCTACACAGAGAAACCCTGTCCAAAAAAAAAAAAAAAAAAAAGTCTGTCTTCCACAGGTAATTGAATAATAATGGACAAAATATCAACTTATAAACAATTACAAAACTAGTTATAATGTAAACATCTTATCAAAAAAGAACAAAACAAAACCTCCAAAATTTATCACTACTTTCTCAACTCTTGTGGGGCATGTGAAGGTCAACCTTGTGAAAGAAAACATGGGATGGGGAGCAAAGTGCCATTTGCTCCTGGGACTCCTCAAAGAATCCTGAGGTGACTACTAGGTGTTAGGTCTCTCTGCCAAAGAAGGCATTCAATCTAAGATAGCCTCGGAACACTGATGAGACAGCAAAAAGGAACCAAGGGCAGGGCAGTGCTGCTTGCCAGTCTTCTCCGCTTCTCCGAAATCCTCACAAGTGATGATCAAACACCTCACCTGCTTCGAACCCAACACCCCATACCCCCCACCCTCGCAGCTTCTGAGTTAGCTCATTAGCAAGGTTTTCTTTGGAGCATGGTAACAGGGTGGTGAGATACAATTGGCAGAGAATTTAGGGCCTTTGGATTTGCTCAACCATAAACTGGTCTGCAGTCTTATTCCCAGGATTCATTGCACGAATCTGTCGCTTCTCACCGGTCATCCTTGGTCCTGTTCCCACAACCTTTCATCTTCTAGAAGACAGTACCAGTAGTTTGCATTAGCTTATCAAGGACCCAAGCTTTAGCTAAATTGCTACTCCACAGCTTTTGCCACTTAGCATCCCTTATCCTACTGGCCTATGACTGCATGCAAACTAGGTCATTTTTTTTTCTTTTTTAATCGATTTCACGATAAGTTATCCCAGAAATACTCACACTACATTCTGGTTACATGACAGAACTGTAGACAGAGCTATGAGCAACTCAAAGACTCTTATTAAAGCACGTTTTCTAGCTGGGTAGTTTATAGATTTTTGCAAAAACACCATTCTAACAGTGAAAACATTTGGGTAGGCAAGTAATAGACCTTTGTAATGAAAGAACAGGGTATACAGCACAGTAAATCCCCCCTCTAAAGACACGGGGGAGCTCAGTTTTATTTGGTTTCTTGTCCCTGCTAGTTATGCATTGTGGTTACAAAAATATATCTCATGTTAAAGTAGATACAAATTTTAAAGTCACATATACATTATTCCTTAAGCAAGAATAATTACTTTCAGTCTTAAAATCACACAAAAAAAAATGGGAGGAAACTTATAGCAGGGAATATCAACTGAACTGTAAAAAAACAAAAACAAAAACAAAACAGAAAAAAACCAGAAAACAAGATTAATGATAATCTTATAAAAAGCTCCCAATTTTACTTTTCCTTATGATAACTTTCATCATATGTTAACCATATTAATTGGGTCAAACTCAAAATGGATTCATACCACTTTACTATTTTACTTACAAAATGAGGAGTCTATAAAGACTTATTTGATATAAATAAATTTTGGAAACACACAATTGGTTATTAGTGTACATGTGAAGCATTATTTTCCAGTTATAAACAAATGAGAGAAAATTCCTGAAACAGTGACTCTTTCAGAGGGTGAAGATGACGGTTTGAACTCATTGAGCATTAGATGATAATATGTAATATAGCATGCTATATCTTCTGTGAGAATTAAGCAAGAAAAATCTGTAAAGCCATGTAGACCCTGCTGTTCAGAAAAGAACTCAGAGCCATGTGCTGACTTTTTTTTTTTTTTCCGGATTGGTCAACACATTTATCTTCATATATCAAACATTATTTCAATAGATGAGGTGCAGTAATCTTTACAGTCTCTTGTGCCAGTCAACTTGGTTTTGAATAAGCATACCCCATAGCAATGACAATTACCATTTCTTTGAAAGCTACAGGAACAATAATTCGTAGAATTATTCCAGCACTAAACCTGTGTGTGTGAGTCGCACCTCGGATTTTCAGCGAGGTCTATTTTCCTGCTCATTATGCAGTGATAATTGATAGTCAGCAGTGTTGTTCATCACTCCTGGTTCTATATGTAGTCTTCGGCATTAACTGTTTGCAAAATGAATTCTTTACAGCTCTCCACATAGAGATGGAGGAAATCACACTTATACAGAAGCAGTTTACTGAAATTAAAAACAAATCAGAAAAAAAAAATAACACCTCTCCTAAGTGGAATGGCTGCTAACTCCATAAGATATTTATTTTAAGAACTGTATTTATTTTTGTTTCTTGATCATATATGCTCAGTATTTAGACTAAGAGTACTTTTAGGGATAACATTTGTAAGAAGTCTCTACTTGAGTAAATGGGTCAGGTAGTGAAATCACTTGGAAAACATGTCAAATCTCAAGGCACTCTGAAGAACTTTTAGAAGATTTTCTCAGTGGTAGATCATTGTGGTCTCTAAATGGAATAAATGCTGTGGTGGATGCTTTTAACCTTGAAAGGAAGTACTCTGAAATGGATTCCAAATGGATCCAATGTTGCAAAGGGAATATAAACGCCAAAGGAAATATGTGAACATTCAAGTACGCTCAAGGTGAGTCATGACATTCTAAGTAGGAAATAGAAATGAGATTAGTTAAAAGACAACAAAAATTTTGCTTTAAATTTTGAATTGTAAAAAAAAAAATCCATATGGAAAAAATATAAATGCAAATAAAAATTGAAAAAGAAAGATTTGAGATATATAGCAAGGGCTAACCCACTATGTATGTTATCTCAAATACTCTCAAACTGATACTTTGACAAGGGAAAACATCTTCAAACAAATGAAAATGACAAGAAGCATTAATTGAACATTCTCAGAAGAAATAAATCACCCCAAAATAGTTTAAATCAGTTGATTTTATGAGTAGTTGTAGACACTGACATTGAAATAAGATATATGTGTGCTTTCTGCCTCTGTGGTAAATTGCTTCAAGTGTAGTATCTTAATACAGAATCACTATCTTTTTGACACCAGCTGTCAAAATTCTGACATGTGTTTTGGACTTTAATGGAGTTATTACCAGAGCACTCCCATCTTCTGGACGCTACAGGGGTCAGTCTGATCTTGAGTCTTCCCCATGTTCACTCAGGATAGTTTCTGTTTTGAGGTCATTTAGAAGTTTTGTTGTGTACCCTAATATAGGACCCAGGAACTAAACTGAGAATATATATATATATATACATATGCTATTAGTTATTATTTTATTTATATGTGATAGATATGTTACAGTTACAGTTGTACCCTGCATCAACCACTTACTCTATGAATGCTAAATAGTTAGGCTTCTCTGTTTTAATTGTAGTCTAATGCACAAAGAAGTTTCTCTGATAGGATTGAGGTAATCACTAATTTATAATAACATAGGGAATCTGTTTATTACTATATTTATTTATCAGAATAATAGTATTAGGTTCTTTACAAGGACCCAGTGTTTTGAACCAGTAAACAGTAGCAAGCATGATTCATCTTATGTATCAGGCTATCAATTTAATCTCAAGGTCCTATGATTGGACTTATGACACTATTCCACAAGTTGACAAATTTTGTCAGATCAATGTTATTTTGGCATACAGAATTCACAATTATTTAAAGTTGTTGAATACTCTACTCCCCTGGCAGTACAAATAGAACTTTCTGGAAGAAAAAAAGACAAATCAGAAGGCAGGAAACTTTTAGGTGAGTACCAGCTTGATTTATTTATGTATTATAACATGGCAATAAATAATAAAAAGTATGATGGAGACAGTATTTTATATGAGTAAGTAAATGTTAGCATTGGTTCTTTGACAGAATTCTTTGGATAGTGTATTTTTTCTTTTATAAAATACATCATATGACAAAGTACAAAGAAAGTGACTCATACCATCCAGCCACTAAGCTAAGCTTTATTTACAGACTAACCTGAAGGTTGAAAGCCAGAGTTTCCTGGGCATTTGAGAGAGAGAGAGAAAGAGACAGAGAAAAAGAGACAAAGACAGGAGGAGGGGGAGGGGGAGGGGGAAGGGAGGGGGAGGGGGAGAAGGAGAGGGACAGTCCTGTTTTTACAAAGCTTTGATCCTATTACACTTGATCTTCCGTAAGTCTTACCTGCAAATATAGTCACATGGGGATGAAGGCTCCAACATTCATTTGGAGGAAATATAATTCAGTTCATCGAAGGTAAGAATACAGTTAAGACAAGATGGGCTGTAGTGCAACATAAGAAACAGATGCATATTGGAAAAAGGGCAGGGACAACATTGGCAGCCTCTTAAATGTATGGCAAAAGTCTCAGAAGGTCTCAGGAGCAACAAGAGACTAACAAAGGAAACCTTTGTCAACCACACAATGAAATGAGAATACTTTAACATAAAAGTATATTCATGAGGTGGGGGCTCATGAACCCTCCCCATTCTGTGCTGAAATGCTTTTCGCTTTCTCTCATAAAGGTTGTGCAGACAACTACAGCTGCTATAGTTCATGAGTGAAGGTCATATCCAGAAGACCATATTTTGCTCCTGTCTTTTCCTGTACCTTTGGCTGTAAAAATCTTTCTGCCCTCTCTTCTGAGGTGATCCCTGATTCTTTAGTGATGATGTACATTTAAAATGATATAAAAGCCCGATTTGTAACTGAGCACCCACAGAAACATTCACCACTCTTTAACCAGTTGTGGGTTTCTGCACTCATTATTGCCTGTTTCACAGAGTGGAGAAAAAACAAGCTGAGCACAAGAAAGCAAACTACTATTCATCAACGTATTTATTTCTATCTACTCTTGACTGCAGACTTTGGCGATGCCATATTATTAAAATACCCCTTACATTGTAAGAGACTGGCTGTCTCCTGAGAGGGTCTGCCAGTGTCTGACAAATGCAGATGTGGATGCTTGCCATCAACCATTAGACTGAGCACGGGGTCCCCAATGGAGGAGTCAGAGAAAGGGCCAAAGGAGCTGAAGGGGTTTATAGCCCCATAGGAGAAACAACAACATCAACCAACCAATATCCCCAAGAGCTGCCAGGGTCTAAACCACCAATCAAAGAGTACATACGGAGGGACCCATGGCTCCAGCCACTATGTAGTAGAGGATGGTCTTGTTGGACATCAAGAGCCCCTTGGTCTTGTGAAGGCTTGATGCCCCCGTGTAGGGCAATTACAGGACAGGGAAGAGAGAGTGGGTGGGTTGGCGAGCAGGGCCAGGGGAGGATGGAATGGTGGGTTTTCAGAGGGGAAACCAGGGAAGGGGATAACATTTGAAATGTAAATTTAAAACAGAGAAAGAGAAAGACTGAACCTTTTGACTGACCTAACAGCCAAAGTTAACAACACATCTTGAAGTCACTTGATACTTAAGACTAATATCCTACCCATAAACTCAAACTAGTTTTAACCTGATTTTAAGAGAACAAGCTAATAATCATCCTCAGTTACTTGAATGTCCCTCAAAATTACTTTACAACGCAAGATAATACATAGCTGCAATCTTAAACTATGTACTCTTCCATGCCCCTGACCCAGAAAATGCATATGCATCATTTGATGAAAGCAGGAAATCCAGACATTGAAAACAATCTTCTAAAATAAATATCCACCTTAAATGTTAAATACATTTATGGATATTGGTTGAGAAGCTGTGCTTGTAATAGTCTTTGTTATTTAGTCATTTGAGTCAGTCTCAATAAATTCCTTTGAAAACTATGTTGAAGATGTCTGTAAAGTATCCCACTGTTGTTCCAGGAAGTGTTCATGAACCCCCAAAGACCACCAATGAGCCATTTCCAATGTAATAGCATTAGGGTCTCTATCTTACATGCTGGGGCTCAGGCTCTTTTCCAACCCAACCTGGCACAGCAGGACAGGAAGGGAAGGCATGGCAGCCTTGAACCCTCAGCAGGACAAGGTATATTTTTGTTGTTTTGGTTTTTTTAATTTATTTTTTTATTAGGTATTTTCCTTGTTTACGTTTTCAATGCTATCCCAAAAGTCCCCCATACCCACCCCCCCAATCCCCTACCCACCCACTCCCACTTTTTGGACCTGGCGTTCCCTTGTACTGGGGCATATAAAGTTTGCAAGTCCAATGGGCCTCTCTTTCCAGTGATGGCCGAATAGGCCATCTTTTGATACATATGCAGCTAGAGACAAGAGCTCCGGGGTACTGCTTAGTTCATATTGTTGTTCCACCTATAGGGTTGCAGATCCCTTTAGCTCCTTGGGTAATTTCTCTATCTCCTCCATTGGGGGCCGTGTGATCCATCCAATAGCTGACTGTGATCATCCACTTCTGTGTTTGCTAGGCCCCAGCATAGTCTCACAAGAGACAGCTATATCTGGGTCCTTTCAGCAAAATATTGCTAGTGTATGCAATGGTGTCAGCGTTTGGGCGCTGATTATGGGATGGATCCCTGCATATGGCAATCACTATACGGTCCATCCTTTCGTCACAGCTCCAAATTTTGTCTCTATAACTCCTTCTATGGGTGTTTTGTTCCCATTTCTAAGAAGGGGCAAAGTGTCCCCACTTTGGTCTTCGTTCTTCTTGAATTTCATGCGTTTAGCAAATTGTATCTTATATCTCGGGTATACTAAGTTTTTATAGAGAGTGAAGTTAGTGTATCTGTCGTGGAGATGTCCTGGCAAATATCTATTGGAATGTCTTTTGTAAGCTGACAGGTGGGGCTCTAAAGTAAGACCTTATACAATCACAAATGATCTGAAAGTGCATCTGAAACAATCAGGCTAATCTTTAAATAACTGTTGCTAGGATGTAGCTAGGGAGTAACTTTGGCCAAGCAACAAGCCATGGGGTCCTTCCTGGTATGTGGGTGCAGCTTGGGTTCTGCTGCAAGTCAAGTTCTCAGGCTTTTTTTTTTCTTTAAGGTGGAAGCAGGTCACAAGATAGAGCAGGTTTGACCTCTTACTTCATCCTTCCCTATATGCTGATTTCTGTGCAATTCAGTGAAGACAGAAGGCCACAGACATACAGTGTCAGAAACCGACACAGGGACAGATTCTGACTCATACAACTGGCAGATGGAGGATGAAATACACATTGAGCATGAAGTCAAGAATTGAAGTCTGGATTTGCTCTTGTTAAAATGACTCCAAGAGGAGGCACTTTTCTTTCTTGCCTTAATGTGATACCAGTTCTTTATTAGTGACTTGGGGTTTAATCGCTAATGTGTTTAGTACACAGGGAGGGTGTAAAGCGCTATTTCTGTTCCTGTAGCCTTGACTTTTTTTCCTATAGTGAATTATGTATTAGTTTCTTTTCTATTGCTATGATCAAATACCATTGCTATGGCAATTTATGGAAGGAAGGGTTTATTTGAGATTTATAGTTACAGAGAGTTAGTCTATCCCCATCACTTTAGGAGCATGACAGCACCCAGCAGCCAGGTATGACCCTGGAGTAGCAGCTGAGAGAACATAGTTTGATCCTCCACAATCAGGAAGCAAAGAGAGATAGCCTATCTGCCTCTAGAGACACACTTCATCCAACAAGGTCATACTTAATAATTCTCCTGAAACGGCCACCAATTGGGATAAACTCGTTAAATCACTAAAACAGAACTGATTGGTGGCTGGGGATGGGGTAATCTCATTTAAACCACCTTAAACTATTACCCAATTTGTCTTTTGTGGGTCTTTTAGCACAGCAACCAAAATGAAGCTAGGATATGAGAGTAACCCACCACTGTCATATTGGATTTGAGGTTTGCTCCACAAAAGGGAATACATGCCTGATACTGTAAATCCAGTCAAAACACATAGCTGGGGATGGATATTTTGAACCTTAAAGGGGAACTCTTTACAGCTTTTTGCTGAATAACCATGACATCAACCTTCCTTTCAAATATTTGTGTTCATACAAATCATTCTTTTCATAATCGATTTAAAATTTAGTTTAAATTTTCAGTATGCTTTCCTTTTTAAAAAAAAAAGTCACCAATCAAAGAAAACACATAGTGGGACAGGTGGCTCTAGCTGTATATGTAGATGAGGAAGGCCTAGTAGGTAATCAATGAGAGGAGAGGCCCTAGGTCCTGTGAAGGTTCTATGCTCCAGTATAGGGGAATGACAGGACTGGGAATGGATGGGAGTGGGTGGGTTGGGGAGCAGGGGGAGGGGATTTTCAGAGGGAAAACTAAGAAAGGGTATTACATTTGAAATGTAAATAAAGAAAATATCTAAATAAAAAAACACAAACACACACACAAAAAAAAAGTCATGACTTTTATTTTGTACTTCCAACCACTAATAAACAGCTGCAAAATATTTTATTAGGTAAGACTCACTACATTGTTTGTGTCCATTTTAATCTTAAATTTAGAAATGTGCTATATTAGATTGAACTTGAAAATGATGTATAAGATTTTCTACTTCGCAAAGCTCTGTAAAATACTTGAGACCTTTTCCTACAGTCATGTTGCTGTCACCTGCTTTCTTTATCCTGTAATCATAGAAGTTTATCATTCATTATTTAAATGATGAGCTAATTATTTGCAAACTCTTTCCTTATGTACTTTAAACTAAATTTTAATTTTGACTAATATACATATCAAATCAAATGTAGCTTTCCTTATGACCACTACACAACTTGTTCCAGGAGTCCTATGATACCTGAATCCTAACAAAATCACAGATTGGCTCCCGTTTTCTTAGCAGAACCACAAAAAGAACAGAAACATAATCAAACAAGCAAAAATGTGGTCTCTCTGTACTCTGTGTTTCCAGAGGACAGGCTGGAAGCAAACTTGGAGTGTGGTACCCTCCTCAACAGTGCTTCTCTTTCCTTTTGCTACAAAAGTTTTCTACCCCTGAAGTAAAGGCAAGAGTAGAGTTCTATCACTATGTAAGTATGTTCCCATTTCAAGATTCTATGTAACTTGCTGTCACAGGAATTTTTGTTTTCATTACTGCATTATACAAATAGAATAACTAAAATCTGAAGTGATTATGTGAATGGACACGATTTCTCTTCTAGGATGTTCAAATAGAAAGCACTTGAACACAGGTCTGCTCATGATAAACCCACACCCAGGATTCTCTCTTCTGTACCACTGTACATAGTCTAATCTAAGGACATGCTGTGTTCAATCACATTCTCAGATGATGAGAATTATAGGCCCAAAAGTCAGAGAGAAGATTCAAACTCCTGACAATGAACATATAGAGCCTTCCAAAATCTCCACCCCTCTCTCCTTCCTTTCACTGTCTCCTACTTTTCTCATATCCAACCATATGCAATGGTTTGTCAGTCATACTTCTATGCATTTGTTTGCTATACTATCTCTACCTAAATTCCAGTTCTCCTTATCTCTAACTCCACTATCTTCCATCATCATCCTTTCAGAACTTCCTGTTCCAGGTACAAATTCCTGTTCCCAATTCAAATTAGAGATTACTGTCACTATGATGTCTTTGCTTCCCACTTCTCACCACTATTTCCCTTTTATGTGCATACATGTTTAGAGCACCTAGTGTTTAAATTGCCCTTAATTGATTATCTGAATGATATAAATAGTATGGTATAACATATATAATGATATAACAGCTTTGTTATGTTATTTCCATCAAGTCTCAATGACACCCATTTAGATTTTTTAGAGCAATTGGACTATAATGCACCCCCATTTTCTGTATTGCAAGCATTCAAACTGAAATAAGGAACATTTTAATGATAAAATATTGACAATTAACATATTAATTAGTTTTGAAACACTTATCTAGAAAATTTTTAAAATGTGATGTAAAACACACTCCAACAAAATTACCAGTCTGAACATCGCCTGAGTAATCACCTTATCACACTGAGAAAACCAGCTGCCCACTCTTCTTCACCTGTGCATAGTCCTGTGTAAGGGTGTGTTGGGAGAAATAAGGAGATTCAAAAGTCAGGACAAAGCTCTGCTTTTACTTTAAGTCAATCTGATCTTATTGGCAGAACTGACTTTGCTGGTTACACATGAACAGTGTGGAAGAAGGTAAAGAGCATTCAACCTGACCCTGAAGCCTGATGCTACCAACTTGGCCACTAATTAGCAAAGTGAAATTGAAGAGCACATTGAGCCCCTCTGGCTTCAATGCTATCTGATAGCAAATGAAGAGCTAAGACCAGAGTGTTGCTGAAATCCATTTTACATCTTCATTTTTGATTAAAATTATTATGTAAATCACATTACAAGGTGTGTCATTGAGATACAGGCTATATAATGTTCCTGAGGCGAGCATCTCACAGAATGTTAGTATTCTAGCCAGCGCTCAAGGAATAGGGTTGTACTTGAATACAGATTTATTATCTGTAATTGAAAGTTATTTCTTGCCTTTGGTTCTCAATAAAAATAATCTTTAGGAAACTGAACTTGGTTAAAGTAGCAGCTATTTTTATCTTTTATATTTTACTTTATGAGGAACACTTTTAGGCAAGCACAGTTACACACTGTCACTGCCACAATATTTACAAGTATCATAAAGTACCTAGGATTTATAAAGCTCTAATCCTGAGTCTGTGGAGGAAATCAAAGGAATACAGCAATTCCTGCTCTTATGGAGCAAGTGAGCTATTTTTCAGTTGTTTTGGTTCTAATCAAGAGAAAGTTAAAATGATTGAACTAATACCATATTCTGAGGAAAATATACACATACATATTATTACTAATTGAAAATTTAACTATTTGATTTCATAATTTTTGCTCTCTGTGTGTGAGTCTGAATGGTTTATCTGGTATGTGTGTGTTCCTATTTGAGAGGATACATATACACTTATGCTTGTAGATGCCACAGGTTGAAATCAGGTGTCTCTCTCTCTGTCACTTTTCATCCTATTTTTTAAATAGGGTCTCTCTTATTGAAAGTGAAGCTTTTTCACTTCAGCTATATTAGTGGGTCAGACACCATCAAGTTGTCCCTGCCCTCTACTTCACCATTGGTATTACAGGCACGTTCTATTGCACCCAGCTTTAGGTGGGCAATAATGGTTTAAAGTCGGGTTCTCATGCTTACACAGCAAGCACTCTACCTAATATGCCTTCTTCCAGCCCATTAGTTTACAAAGAAATTCATGATCCATATACCAAGCAGATAATATTTGGAGCTATTGGAAAAGATAACTATCTAAAGAAATGTGTGTGGAGCCAAAGGATAGAACATTAGTGTATCCATTCTGGAGTCTTGAGATTCACCAAATGGTCTTGTGATGAGAGCCTGGGATATTGTTTAAGGGAGAGATTTAAAGAGGAAAAAGGAAAACAGAAAGGAATGGTTGCACAGAAGCCCCAGGAAAGAAAAAGGTACCTAGACTGTAAATTCATCTAGGACCACAAAGAGAAAAAGACTGTAAATCTGAAAATACTTATAAGAGGTAATTTGATGAAAAAGTCATTAGTACCCTGGGAAGAATTATCTTGGGAGACAAACAGAATCAAACTTCAATTTCCAGTGAGCTGGGAATGGAATGGGTGCTGAGAAAAATGAAAAATTTAAAACTGTCAAATAAAAGTCTGTGAAGAAATCTAGTGCCAAAGGAAGCAGAAATGAGTTTGAAATCAATAAATATACTGGTAGGTGATAGATGAGGCAAATGAGATTTTAAACTGACTAAAAGAACAAGGTGACTAATAAAAATGAGAAAAAAAAACCGGTAAGAAATATAAAGTGTTTCTGATATATTCCTGGAGAAGTGAGAGAGCTCTTCTGCATTCGAGGATGTCTAGTGGAAGGGACCTTAGTGCTAGAGAAAAGAAAAGATGGAAGTTCAGGAATGATGTCCACTAAGTGAAACAGGTGGCTACTGAAGAGAGTCAGGATCCCAGAATGGGTCAAAAGCTTTCAAATCACGATAAGTAAGTACCCATTAAAAACAAAAACAAAAACAAAAAACAAAAAACAAACAGGTGGGCAAAGGAGGAAAAAGACCAAAAATGAACAGAAAGGAAGAATGTAGCCCTATTCTGAAGGAAACCATAGATTATATTTCATAAGGTACTGTATTCAAAAGTGTGTATGCATTTTTAAGGGAGAATAATTCATGCAGATTATATTTTATAAGGTACTGTATTCAAAAGTGTGTGTGCATTTTTAAGGGAGAATAATTCGTGCTGTTTCAAAAGGACTAGGGAGACAGCTTGATCAGTAAAATGCTTGTAACACAAGCCTGAGAATCTGAGTCATAAGCCACACCCCCATAAAGAGGTTGAGATGGTGATAGGCATTGGTCATCTCTACCCAGCGGGGATAGAGATAAGTATATCGTTGAGATTTGCAGGCTAGCTCGTCTCAAAATCACATAACTTTGTGTCCAGTAAAAGACCTTGGCTCAGAAAACCTCTGGCCTCTCACGCACATGTACACATAAGAACATATACACACATATACATATCACCTACACAAAACAGAATCTCTATAGGTAGAGATTCCAGTAAAATCAACGGAGAAGAGCAGTGGGTCAGCTTTCAAATGGCAGACTACATCATCAACAGTTCAAAGGCACTTATCGATCACAGATAAAAGACAAAGAACAACACACTGCAGCATCTTCAGAAGGCTTTGACTCTCCATCAAATAAGCCAGTATTGAGAAAGATGAGACTTCTGTCCCCGTGCTCCCCGCCAGGACTTAGAACCTAAGAGCCTGGTAGAGATTAATGATTTTGACATTTAGAGAGGCATGCTTCGGGCTTTCTCCAGATACTGCAAAACCAGAGACAAGAGGGAGACCAAAGGCTGTACTGGAAAATGCATTTGGAAAGACTGATTTCCTCAACCAGAAATCTGTAATGTTTTCAAGGTGATTAGCTCCAGGAGGTCATTTTAGTAGAGGCAACACTTGTAAACAAATAGCTTGAGGTAAATTCTTCAAATGATATATTCGCAAAGATTTGCTTCTTAAGTATACTGAATGTGACTGATGTTTGCAGAGGGGCCAGTGCAGGATGCTGCGTGCGGTCAGTGTTACTTGTACGTCGCTTGCTGAATACATGCTTGAAACAAGAATGTGAGTGTCTAATTTATTTGAGTTGGTTGTTATGAGACACACTTCAGGTACACAAAATTGAGAAGCTCCCTCTGGCATCTAGGATATAAGCTCTACCCATACAAGAAAAAGTATTGCTTACAACAACAGAACATATACTGAATCTCTAAAAGCTCTGATACAAATAGGCTTGTCTGATAGGAAATTTCAAAAGGTACTTGTACTTTAATAAACTTCATAGGGATATACTCTTTATTTTAATAAGAGTTTTCTTGCTTGTTTTTATTGACATGTTTGTCTGGAAGATTGGCAATCAGATCAGTGCTATTATCATTTTGTAGGAAGTATCCCCTCGAGAGGTTTATGTTGTTGCCCAAGTGGTAGTACTATCTTAGGAGGGTCTAGAGACTTTAGGATGTGGATCCTAACTAGGAAGCAGGTCACTAGGGTCAGGGCTCTGGAGGCAGCATTTTGTGTTAAGGCACCTCTCCTCTTCTTGCCCTCCTGGTATGAATAGCATCTGCCACATATACCTGCAACAATGATGTTCTGCCTACAGGCTCAGAATCAAAAGAGTCACCAATATGTAGCCTCTGAAACCCTGACTTAAAGACACCTTTTTCTCCCTTAAGTTATGTCAGGTATATTGCCACAATAATGAAAGGTTTCACAAATATAGAGAGAATACCATAAACAGAGGCATCCTTTAAAAAAGAGAAATGTACATGACCTGTCCTCGTAAGAATGGGAGGGGACATCCTTGTGAAGATGGGGAGGAGGAGAAGGAGGTATGAGATGTGAAACAGTCAGAGGGTGGACTGGGAGGGGATAAAATCTGGAGTGCAAAATAAATATTAAATGAAAAATTTAAAAAAGAATAGCATTTATCCCAAATCAAATTTCATAACTTGGTACAAGAAATAAATGGTACAGAAGCCAGTGTACTTGTAAGACCATGTGTCAGGATATCTTTTCACTTCAGTGTACTTGCATGAGAAACTTGAGAGTAAACAGGTTACCAAATGAGACCAGAAAATGATGCTGGGATAAAAAGAACAAAATAATTAATGGCATTAGGGGAAAACAGCATGATACAAGGACCTGAAATATATATGTCCTTCTCAGTAGAATCAGAACAGTCCACAAGAGCTCTCTTATCTCCATGCCATAAGTATTCCTGCTAAAAAGATGCATAACAGGGTGACGAAGAAGAAGAAGAAGAAGAAGAAGAAGAAGAAGAAGAAGAAGAAGAAGAAGAAGAAGAAGAAGAAGAAGAAGAAGAAGAAGAAGAAGAAGAAAAATAACAGAATCCCCTAGAAGAGCAAAACTTCATACAAAGACATAGCTTAGAGAATATAGAATTTCAAGGAAATCATACACACACACGCACACGCACACACACACTCAAACAGGAGAGTAGTTGTGGTTAATGTAGACTCAGTAGTGAAGAACAGACTAGGTGAAAGGCAGACTGATCACAGCTTGGCTTTACCATAGAAGGAATTTGGAACATAGAGCCAGATAAGCTGTAAGGGTGGATTATATCTGTGGCCTGTTGTATCTTGAAGGAACTGAGTCAATTTTCAGCTGGCAATAAACAACAGCCACACTTGTATTAGCCTCTCAACAAGCTGTGTAGACACTACAAGGTGTCACACGTGTCATCTTGTCCTCTATTGCTCTAAGGAGATACCCAAGGGCCTTTGTTCTTAGATGTTTGTCAAGAATTTTCATTGACTGACTATGGCCAGCCAAGCAGAGGCAGTGGCTGACTCATACTAAATACAACCATGTGATATTTTTCCACAGTGGTAGACCACTTTAACCCACAAAATAATGGCAGTTTCATGTGGTTGAAACTATACGTTAATGTCAGCCATAAGCTTTGACTCTTGGTACTCAGAACCACACAAAACTAAATACTTCCTTTTTAAAAAGTAGTCAAATAGATAAACCAATGTAAATTTACAGAAATCAAAGGAAACTAAAGCCCACAAGCTCCAGCAAGTTTATCTATTAGGATTTTTTATTCCATAGCTTTGATAATAACTATAAAAGACTACCCGATGACCAAATGAGAGGGAGAGAAAAAAATGTGTCTCCAGGGAAACCTTTCTAGGAACCCCCCAAAACAAAGGTAAGTACCCAGCTAACCTTCTCTATCTTTTGGGAACAATACACTCTTTTTTTTTTAGTTTCCATTTTGTTTTTATCAGAAAAAAAAAAGAGTTCAGATTTGTGCGGCTTGATGACACCCATTTGTAATCCTGGCACTTGGTTTCTGAGATTGAGACCAACCTCACATGCATAGCAAAACCCTGTCATGAGAACACAGTCTTTAAACAGTAATGTGTGATGGTTTTAAAGGTAAAGACATTCAAGCTACAAGTAACTATTGTATTGGTAGATTACCTGTAAAAAAATTAACTTTTCGGGGCTGGTGAGATGGCTCAGTGGTTAAGAGCATTGACTGCTCCTCCAGAGGTCCTGAGTTCAAATCCCAGCAACCACATGGTGGCTCCCAACCATCTGTAACAAGATCTGACACCCTCTTCTGGTGTGTCTGAAAACAACTACAGTGTACTTACATGTAGGAAATAAATAAATCTTTTTAAAAATTAACTTTTCATGTACTCACATGGTCTATACTGGCTACTGGAATGATGGAGGCCAATACCTACTAAATAAGTCAAAAATCATCTGAGAAACAGTATCCATGACTCAACCCCAACTAAGTGACATAGTTCACTAAGAACAAGCTAGCAAGTCTCCTCCTCCTCCTCCTCCTCTTCCTCCTCTTCCTCTTCCTCCTCCTCTTCCTTCTCCTCATGCTTCAGATATCAATGGAGGCTTCTGAATTCCAAGCTGGATAATGACTGGATAATAATACCCTGGACTCAAGATCTCACTAGACATGGGAAAACATCAATTGTAATGTTTTCTGGTACAGCACAAGCTATGGGCAATCATCACTCATTAAACTTATTAGATAAGGAACATACACAATAATAATATCTTATCATATGGTTTTATTAACAAGGAGAAAAATGTATTTTTAGATAGTTTGGTCAATAAAACGAGGAGGAAGGATTTAAAGGTTGCTAATACAAATGATAACATTTAGATACATTCAGTATTGGTAAAGGTAATCCCTGAATGCAGTAGAGAGTTTCCTGAGAAGATGAAAATGGATATGACTCCCCAGGTTTCAAATAAGGTAACAGAGTAGAGTGCCTTACTCATGTTACAATTAGAAAGCTGCCAGGCAAACCAAGCACCTTCAGGGGATAACAGGAAAGGGATTTGGAAAGATTTAGGAGATGGGTAAAATCAGAGTGGGTCGTTTTATGGCTATAAATAGTTTGAGGAGATTGTGTAACATTTCATGAGCCTGGGGAGCAGGAATTCCTTAGATGACAGAGATCTATCATTTCACTTACTGACTTTATCAGCTATGAGAAATACATAAAATGGGTTATGTAGCTGTGATGGTTAATCTCGTCAATACCATGGGATTCAGGATCACTATGAAAACAAATATCTGAGCAGGACTGTTCCAGATTTCCTATACTAAATTAGTTGAGATGGGAAGACCCACTCTAAAAGTGGGCAGTCCTCTCCCATGGTCTGGGGTCCGACCATGAACAGGAAGAAGGAAGCAATGAGCTCAAGCCTTCATCACTTCCTAACTAGGAACCTCATAGCCAGCCACCTCCTGTTCCACTTCCATACCCTTCCCCTCCTGCTGAAATGAACCCCTGGATCTGTAAATCAAAATAAACCCTTCTTTCCTTAAATGTCTCCTGTCAGGTCTTATGTGTTAGCAAAGAGGCAAGTGGCCAATCCCAGATAGCCAGAAGTGTGAGGATTCTTAGAGCCGATTCTCCTGTTCTCATGATTTTGTGTCTTGGTTTGAATTTTTTCATTAAAAATTCAAACTGGCTATTTCTTCCCTGATGGCTAGCAGAAACTCTTTGGCATCCAAGAAAAAATGGAGGGGATTTGTTAGGTTCCTCTTAAAGGACTACCAGCTCAATCTTAGAACATTATCTTTCCCTCCCCCTGACACACTCTTTCTTGACTTCACAATGGGAGGGACAATTGCAATTTTCCAAAACTCCAGACACAGACACAATGCTCACTCAGGTATGTCAAGCTTCTTAGCTAAGTATAAAGGTGGCGAAACATTGGCACTAGTAAAAAGGTTTCTGAGCATACAACAACCATAAGTCAATTCAAAGTCTAACATCTAAGAACCCTGAGGTTTTTCTGGCAGAGTTCAAATGTGTTTTATTGACTGAGCCTTGATTCTGATCACACAGCATGTTCTCTCTGTGCTACAAATACCTCATTCCACACAGCATCAATGCTGTCTGAAACATATCAGCTCAGGTTCCAGGCCAGTGTGTGTTATGAACTGTAATATTTTATACTGCATATGGCAAGGCTCCTGCTCTTACACAAAATCAATGATTTAACTATGTAAACAGAGAATTTTGATATTTTGCTCCTGTTATTCCTCACCAAGCACTCTATGACACTATTCCTGAGAAGCTGTGTGTAACTGTCTCCTCACTCCACATAGGGAATCCATGACAGATCAAAGTATGGAGGTCACCAAAGGCCAACATAATGAAACAATAAGTTTCATTGTAGTTACTTCCAGGAGTATATGAGAAGGATTAGTTACAGGAGCAAAATGGCTCAAAAAGGGCAGTATTACTGTAGCCCATTCCGGAAAGGATGACAGCTAGAAACCTGGAAGCCGCACACACAACCTGCAGGCAGATCAACAGTTTTAAAGGTATTCTTTTCTGGTGGCTCAGAGAGCCTGAGCAATTTTTCCAGACAGTTCAGCTGTCTTTCAGATGCTTAGCTGGTCTTTATTTTAGAAGCCTCTTCTGAGCAGCTCAGCTGGTCTGAGAGCGAGGCTCAGCAATCATGATTGCTTCTGTAAATGTTGGAGGGAGGAACCTAGAGAATGTAGTCAGTTTTAGGATCTTCCTGAAACGATTTTGGGTTATTTACTTTCTGTATTAAATGTTCTTCTCTGCAAAATGGAATGTTTTCATCTCAGGGGTCAATGCTGCACAACATCATGCAAGTATAAATTATGAGAGACTGGAGTGTTACCTACTATACTAAGGAACCTGTATTAAATTAGTTCATGAGCATATTGTGTTTATTAAAGTGAATTCATCTAGAATAATAAAAAACCTAGGATAGCAAAAACTCTCCTCAAGGATAAAAGAACCTCTGGTGGAATCACCATGCCTGACCTAAAGCTGTACTACAGAGCAATAGTGAAAAAAAAAACTGCATGGTACTGGTATAGCGACAGACAAATAGACCAATGGAATAGAATCAAAGACCCAGAAATGAACCCACACACCTATGGTCACTTGATGTTTGACAAGGGAGCTAAAACCATCCAGTGGACAAAAGACAGCATTTTCAACAAATGGTGCTGGCACAACTGGTGTTTATCATGTAAAAGAATGCAAATAGATCCATTCCTATCTCCTTGTACTAAGGTCAAATCTAAGTGGATCAAGGAACTCCACATAAAACCAGAGGCAGTGAAACTTATAGAGGAGAAAATGGGGAAAAGCCTCTAAGATATGGGCAAGGGGAAAATTCCTGAATGAAACAGCAATGGCTTGTGCTGTAAGATCGAGAATCAACAAATGGGACCTCATAAAATTGCAAAGCTTCTGTAAGACAAAAGACACTGTCAAAAAGAGAAAAAGGCCACCAACAGATTGGGAAAGGATCTTTACCTATCCTAAATCAGAAAGAAGACTAATATCTAATATATATAAACAACTCAAGAAGGTGGACTCCAGAAAATCAAATAACCCCATTAAAAATGGGGCTCAGAGCTAAACAAAGAATTCTCACCTGAGAAATAGTGAATGGCTAATAAGCACCTGAAAAAATGTTCAGCATCCTTAATCATCAGGGAAATGCAAATCAAAACAACCCTGAGATTTCACCTAACACCAGCCAGAATGGCTAAGATCAAAACTTCAGGTGACAGCAGATGCTGGCAAACATGTGAAGAAAGAGGAACACTCCTCCATTGTTGGTGGGATTGCAAGCTTATACAACCACTCTGGAAATCAATCTTGCGGTTCCTCAGAAAATTGGACATAGTACTACTGGAGGATCCCACAATACCTCTCCTGGGCATATACCCAGAAGATGTGCCAACCGGTAAGAGGGTCACATGCTCCACTATGTTCATAGAAGCCTTATTTGTAATAGCCAGAAGCTGGAAAGAACCCAGATGCCCCTCAACAGAGGAATGTATACAGAAAATGTGGTACATTTACATAACGGAGTACTACTCAGCTATTAAAAAGAATGAATTTATGAAATTCCTAGGCAAATGGATGGACCTGGAGGGCATCATCCTGAGTGAGGTAACCCAATCACAAAAGAACTCACATGAAATGTACTCATTGATAAGTGGGTATTAGCTCAGAAACTTAGAATACCCAAGATACAAGATACAATTTGCAAAATACATGAAACTCAAGAACAAAGACTAAAGTGTGGACACTTTGCTCCTTCTTAGAATTGGGAACAAAACACCCATGGAAGGAGTTACAGAGACAAAGTTTGGAGCTGAGACGAAAGGATGGACCATCTAGAGACTGCCATACTCAGGGATCCTTCCCATAATCATCCTACAAACGCTGACATCATTGCATACACTATCAAGATTTTGCTGAAAGGACCCTGATATAGCTGTCTCTTGAGAGGCTATGCCGGAGCCTAGCAAACACAGAAGTGGATGCTCACAGTCAGCTATTGGATGGATCACAGGACCACCAATGGATGAGCTAGAGAAAGTACCCAAGGACCTAAAGGGTTCTGCAACCCTATAGGTGGGACAACAATATAAACTAACCTGTACCCCGTGGATCTAGTGTCTCTAGCTGCATATGTATCAGAAGATGACCTAGTAGGCCTTCACTGGAAAGAGAGGCCCATTGGTCTTGCAAACTTTATATGCCTCAGTACGGGGGAACGCCAGGGCCAAGAAGTGGGAGTGGGTAGGTAGGGGAGCAGGGCAGAGGAAGGGTATAGGGGACTTTGGGGACTTTTAGCATTTGAAATGTAAATGAAGAAAATATCTAATAAAAATTTTTTAAAAAGTGTTTGAATGTAAAAAAATCACTATTTTAATTGCTATTGGCTTGAGTTTCTTTTATATTATGCTTGTATTTATTTATTTAAATTTATTTGAATTCTGCTTCTGCCATCTGTAATAGGTGTTATGCAGAGAGATGTTTTCAGTATTGACAGTTACAAAACCAAGATATCAGTCAATTCTGAAAAACATGTTGAACTTGCTAGTGTTCTATACTGTCAAAAACTCTGCCAAAATTTAATGTTTTCTGCAAATATAAACAAGTATATAATCTCATTAGTATGTAAATTTGTGTTCCTCTTTTGTAAATTGACAAAATCTTATGTATACCAAAAATTACCTTTATATAAACTTCTTTATGATTTCTTATTAGCAAATGTTTGTTTTATAAATATGTTTTATATCACCCAAGAGCAACATCTCAAAAATTTCTTGGTCAAAAGAGGGTCATGAGTGGGAAGTTTCAGAAGCCCTGATGAACGTTAAGCCACAAGCTAGTGATCCAAAAAAGGTGGCTATGCCTATTAACTGCATGAGGAGATCTAGCCCATCTCAGAATGAAGTTCTATAAAGCATGGTTGATGACTTTGCATAGTGTTCCATCAAAATGTTGAGTATTATAGGATACTCATAAAACTTTAATGTTATTCCAGTGCTGTAATCAGATGAACAAAGTTATATATTAACACAAAGCACTCAAGATTATATGGCATATTAAGACTTTTAAAACATATGTTCAATCTACACTCTGAAAGCAACAGGATGTTGTATAGTTGATAGCTATAGTTAACCCTGCCATAAACTACATTATTCTTTTTAAATATGAATAGAATTACAGCAACAAAAATGGTTTATACTCAGCCACTAATGTGAACAGGCAGTATGAGTCAGCTATAATGGATTAAGCAAATCACAGTTGTGAATTTTTTATTAAGTAATTTATTTTATGCCATGTTTATCTCTCTTACTCATTGAGACATTTTACCTCATAAAATGGTATTTCACTTTCTTTTATTTGAAGGAAAAATAAATAGCAATGTACAGTTCCATGTCTTTTCCTACACATTCTGCTACACAACAAAAAAATGTCTTTTTAATGTTACTAACTTATTTAATATAAGTAAATCACCTAAAAATATCTAAAAAATTGCATTTTTACAGTAAGGAAAATGTCACCTTCAAATAGGCGTCTCAAAGAACAATGAGGAAACACAGAAAATACTATTTCTCATTTTATCTGTCCAGTGATTAGCTTACCACAGTGTGACCTGATGTTTGAACACTATGTAACATTCAGAAACTTTATACATTAGTTTACTAATGCAGCAATGTGGCTGGGCACAATGATGTACGTACACACACACACATACACACACACACACACACACACACACACACACACACGATCCCAGCACTCAGAAAGTTGAGGCAGGAGGATCAGGGATTCAAATCCAGACTAAGCTAAACTATGATTTCAGAGTCAGTCTGGAGTATGGTCAGACAAACAAAAGAAATGGAGTTTTGAAAGAAAATAAAAAAAAAAAATGAGACTTACTCGATCTTGCTTTTCTCTGGCTCAACAGAGAATAATAACTGACTTAAGAAATAGAAGGAAAGAATGTTTTCCAGTTTTCTACTTAAGCTCTGGATGAGTTCCTTAGTTGACAAGGAAGGGTATCCACTCCCAAATAATACATTTACAATACAAACCTTACATTCAAGGCCCAGGGAACATTGCAGAAGAGGGGCAGAAATATTAGAAGAGATAGAGGATCAAGAAGGCTGCTATAAGACTGTTTTCTTCTAAATTAAAAGAAGAAGGAGAAGGAGAACAAGACAAAGGAGGAGGAAGAGGAAAGGAAAAAAGGAAGGGAAAGAAAATAACAAAAGAAGCAAACTAACAAATACAATCAAAGAGAAGTCAAAGTATGACAAAGGATCTGGAAGGAACTCCTTAGAAAAGAAGACTTAGAGGGAAATATGACCAAGATAAATAACCTAAAGCTGGTCTTATAGGTATGTGTGGGCTCTGGAAAAATGAACTCAGATCCTCCAAAAGCACAGCAGATGCTCTTAACCCTGAACGA
The DNA here is from genome assembly GCF_000001635.26 of Mus musculus. NCBI lineage: Eukaryota > Metazoa > Chordata > Mammalia > Rodentia > Muridae > Mus > Mus musculus. The sequence continues at coordinate 64,336,713 of NC_000078.6, forward strand.
ACCACCTCTCAATAACCTATTTCCCCCACCAAAAAATCATCCTTTAAAGCCAGTAGTACTCATATCTACCACTGCTTATACGCAACATATTTCTAATTCTTTAGAAGTGCGTGTATACTCATACCAGTATTCCAATTAATAATTTTTATTAAGTTGCACATTACAAGCATCTTCTTTTCATATTTGTGTGTGTGTGTGTGTGTGTGTGTGTGTGTGTGTGTGTGTGTGTGTGAGTGTGTGTGTGTGTGTGTGTGTGTGTGTGTGTAAAAATCAGTGTCTGCAATAGTAAGGGACCAAGTAAGTTTAGATTAGGAAATTAATGAAAAGAAAAACTGTACTAGATTCAGTAGATCCCCCTAAATCTGAAAGTTTAAATGTGGACTTTCAAGTATGAATCTCTAGTGATGAGATCAAATTAAGGATCTCAAGACAGGATAACTTGTAAAGAAGTGGTTCTGTAGTCAATGGGCCAGTTTTCTTACTAGGTATGGTAAAGAAGACAATATGCATATCAGGGAATACCATGCAAAGAGGCTCTCAAAGCAGCATATCCATAAAACTAAAGTGCAGCAAATCCTCCCAACGCCAGATGCCAGGAGACATGATGGTTGCTGATGACAACCCATGGAAACTAGCAAGAATCCTATGAGCGAATGCATGAGAAACTACCCTCTCTATGAAAACAAACATTGTTGTGTTTTGGGGGTGGGAGAGTTATTGTCTATCTGTTCTAGGTCACAATGGACAAGAACAGGACAAGTTATCATATCTCAGAGAAAAGCTGGAACTATATAAAAGATCCAGCTGCCAGGATCCCTGGTCTTTTAAACAGGAAAGCAGCAGCTAACAGTCTACCTCCCAGCAGGGAGTAAGGTGGTGGAACAGCCCTGGCCTGTCCTTCTAGCCTCTGATCTACCAACACTTATCACTGACAGATCATGAAGAGTGAGTGTGTATCAGGAAATCTGTCCTAAGGGCATAGAGCAGGGTTAGAGTGTTGGGAGTGAGTACATGTGAAGATCTTAATGAAGAGTGTCTAGCCATCAACAATGCCTGACAATTATCTTTGCTGCGAAATTTGTATTCAACATGAATTTTAAGCATGAGCAGGAAAAATAGTAAATAAATAATTGTTTAAGTTGACAGATATCATTTTTTAATTTAGTTTAATTTTAGTTTTTACTTATTCACTTTAGATCCCACTCACTGTTTCCCTTCAGGTCACCACCTACCACAAACTTTTCCATGCCCCCTCATTTTCTCCTCTGAACAGGTAGGGACTCTCCTGGGTATGCCCCCAACCCTGGCACTTCAAGTCTCTGCAAAGCAAGGCACTTTCTCTCCTACTGAGGCCAGACAAGGCAACCCAGATAGCAGAACATACCCATGTATAAGCAAAAGCTTTTGGGATAGCCCCAGCTCCAGTTGTTTGGGACCCACATTAAGGTCAAGCTGCACATCGGCTACATATGAGTATGGAAGTATAGGTCCAACCCTTTATCTTTAAGAAATAAGATTTTTCTATACATCTTTGTCAACCTGTAGACCACTAAATACAAGATCAAATAACTATAACAACTAGTTTTTGAACCATCAGAAACTTTTTTTTTTCAGGTGCCAAAGCACAATTTTTTATAGAGCATATAATTGAGCTTTTAAATATAAAACGTAAAATGCCTGAAAATAACAACAAATGAGTTTGGCTTAGCATTTACTATAATATAGAAGTGCTTAATGTCATTAGAAGTTTGAGTGGCTGTCCATTATCAAATTGTGTTGACAACTTGAGCATTTTCAATGTTGAAACTAAGGTTCTTGCTGAAAATTTTTGTCACCTGAAAAACTGTATAACTTTTTCTGAGAGTCAATGTATATTTAATAATTTATAATTATCTTTCTGCTGTTTAGCTCTGTGTTGTTTATAGTAATTAAATACCTCTATGATATGTCATCACTCATCATGTCAGACTTCATAACCCTCATGCTGTGCCTCCTTCAACCAAGGTCTATAAGAATGAGATTAGATACTTTACTGTAAGTTTTCATTTTTAACATTTTTGTTGTTGTGTAATTTAGCCAGTGTTTCCACAACCATCTGATAGAGTAACTTATGAAACAGTAAAAAACCAGGTAACATTTTCTATCAATTTTGTTTCTCAGTCTCTCCACTTTCTAAGTGTAAAAACTTCCCCAGGAGCACTCTATTGTCTAATACAGTCCGAATAACCCCTGTGAGCTGCAGATAAATGGGGACACTGCAGAGACAGTTTCTCAGCTGCAGGTCTCTGATGTGACAGAGCTCAGGTGCAGGGAGAATATTTTACATAGGGAGCTTTGTCAGCTACAATCAGGAATTACTGTCCCAGGACCACTATCAAGAAGGAAGAATTGAACAGAGAAAAAGAATGAAGATCAATGCTTCCAGTAGAGAACATATTGCAGAGACAGACGTCCTGCCAGACAAGATCTTGAGCAGACTATTCCAAAGGAAAGAAAGAACTTTCATCGAGCCAGCAAGTGAGGGGGAGCATCAGTGAGTGGGGATCCTTTTGCCTAATTTACCTTAGCTGAAAATCACTTCAACAACAACAAAAGAAAGGAAAGAAAAGGAAAAGAAAAAAGAAAAGAAAATTTATTTAAACGTCTTAAAGTGAGAAAAATAGATACTCTTAACTTTGGAAATAAGCAATTAGCATTTTAAAATTGGGTTTCTGAAAAACTAAACGAAAAATAAATATCCATGAATATATTTCTGGGAAGGACATAGAATGAATAAGAATGAAGCCGAGGGCTACGGGTATTTTTGTCCCAGTTTAATATGCCCCTGGCCCCAAGACCTGCACAAACCAGAACTTATGCCTTTTGAGCCCACGACCTGTACAATGGATATGAAAGTAAGATCTTCTAAGTCGAAAAAAATCTATGGATATAAATAATTATGATCACAAATTAAAGTCAGAACACAAACAGGACTACAGATTTCATAGACTCAGCTCTGTGCTCTTCAGATAATAATTCACAGTATGCCAGAACTTACCAACCAATACAATGGTCAATAAGAAAGAGCAGTCATGAAAACGAAGTAAAAATGCAATCCAGGAAACCATAAGAAACACACTGAAGATTCAATAAGAAAATGCATAGCAGACATTTAGCAGAGTAAGTCAACTTTACACGCTACACTTCTAAGTCACAGTGTTCTGGGAAAAAGACAACTCACAAATCAGGAAGCTCAAAGAAGGCCAAGCTCCATGACCTGTTCTGGCCTATAAGCGTAGGCAGCTGGCCAAAGGCAAGATTGTACATTCAGTGTTAACCACATCCCAAGTTCCTGTGTTCTTGGCTTAAGAAATGACTGAACTAACTTCTTATTTGTTAGACACAAAATAGTATTTCTGAATCATGTTAGCTATGACTTTAAAGTAACAACATTTCATTTTCAATGTTGTCATTGTTGAATGAGTTATTCGACAAAATTGTAATAAACATTTACAACAGAAATTTAATTTTACCAAATACAAAAGACAGATTGTGTCAAAACTCTAAGATAAAATTTAGGCTCATATGACAGAAAACATAACTGTAAAATCATTGCCTAATAAACACAACAAGTTCTGACATCAAATAGAAGTGAGTAAACCAGGCATTCATTATCTTCTGTGGTGGATCTGCTCTGGCCCCTTTGTTCAACTTTGTTTCATATAGTTCACAATAGCTGTAAGTAGTAACCAAGGCCTCCAAACGTACAGCAATTCTTATGAAGCTCCAATAAGTAATCACTACATTGTCAGTATCTTGCTGCAGTAACTTTAAGAAAAAGAATATAAGCTTATTCTTATAATTTAGCACTGTTTATTTTACTCTTAAAAATCGCACTTAGGAGGCTGCAGAGCAGTTCAGTAGGTAGATTTAGTCATGTGGCACAAAGTTGCGATCCCAGTACTCTAGGTCTAAAAACAGAAGGATCAGAAGTTCAATATCTTAAAACATTTGAGTCTAGCCTGGGATAACCTGGACTGCAAGAGATTGTTTCTCAATACATACCGGAACACACACGTGTGTATACACACACACACACACACACACACACACACACACACACACACACACTCACATACACACAAACACACACACACATTTTTTAAATTACATATAAACAAAATTTACTTCTAAATTATACTTCAATAACACAGGAAATTACAAAGAATTTTTTTTTTAAAAAAAAAAGGAAACCAGGAAGCAGAGTCAAAAGCTAAAGGAAGAAGAAAGGTAGCAATTGGCAGATCACGCCCTCACACAAAAATAACTAAATTAAAGGGAAATTGTTGACTTGCCAAATAAAAGATGGAGACTGACAGGATGGATAATAAAACATGGCAGATTGTGGTTTTTTTAGAAGAGAATCATTTCAAATGTACCATTATAGATTGGAAGTAAAAGCATAGCAATATTACACCAAAAAAGACTAAACATTATCACAAGTTATGTTTAGCTAATGTTACCTGTTGTTCAATAATAAACCAGAATTCTGAATAAAAGATAAGATCTCAAGGCTTTTTGTCAGGAACAAATGACAGATGCTTGAGGAGGTAAAATGATTGTCTGCATTTAAATATTACCCATGTATGTACCAGAGGACCAAACGGTACACCAATACTTTCTACTTTTGAAATGTGAGGACTCTGTTTCCTATCTTTTTCTTCTCAAACCAAGAGATAACAAAAACATAGTTGAGAGACAAGAGAGTCAAGTCATAAAACAAAATAGAAAACCATGAATAGAATGTATCTGATGCTAAAACATAGCAACTTACAGCCAGATATAATTTATAGTAAGAATTAAGAAGCCCATTGGCAAGAAGAATGTTTTGACACTTCTGAGAAGCGCTCTGCTTTCTTTTTAAATATAACTTTCCTCTTCCTGAAGTTTCTTTAGTGTCTGCCTTACTCTGTTTTAGTTTAGACCTACACCCTGTGTCTCATATTATCTTTACTCGGCTGAAATGTAAGCTTTTTTGCTCCTTTTGGATCTCTCACGTTAGATATTTATGGTAATTACATCAACGCCATGATCTATGCACATTTCCCTGCAGATATTGTTCTCAAGCAGAAGACAATGGTCTTCTGTGGACTGGACAATGAAAGACAAATTCAAAGGAAAGTGCCAATCAAGAGTCAAGACACAGTGTGATTGGCCAGAGATGGACAGCTGAAGTGTGGTTCTTGACACAGCGCCGAGTTATATTCCCAAGTACAATTACTTGTTCTATATTTGTTTATTGATTTGTTGACTGAGTAGTTTTCAGCAGTGCTAGGAGTCCAATTAACAACATTATGAATGCTAGGCTAGCATTTTCTGCAGAGCTAAGCTTGGGTCTGTTTATTTTTAAAGGAAGCAATTGCCATTAAACGAATTTAGGCTAAATAGTTGAAAACTATGAAAAAATGAAGAATGCTGTTTAATATGAGTACAATAAGCATCATACAAAGGTGCTTTTTGCACAATTTGAGAAAGCAGAGTAAAAATGACTGTGGAATCTATCAAACATCTCTTTCCTGACCTCAATAACTAAATGTTTAAAGGAATATATATATATTCTTAAAATAATGTGAATATTAGGGTACATTTAAAATGAAATACATAAAGCACAATTTAAATTTAATTATAATTAATACATTATTAATAGAAGCAATAAATGTACAAGAAGGATCAAAAGAGATTAAAGGTAATATGTGCTTTAAAAATGGATAACATTAACTTTGGTATCTAGACATTGCTTTGACAACACTAAAAGATTCAAAACACTGTTTACTTTAAATATAAAGAGACAAAGGTGGCAGGAAAGAATTATGGGTCCTGATTTATTTCTTTGTTTCTAGTTCAAATTTGACCTTCAATAAAGTTTTTTTAATAAGTTATTTAGCTATTATTTTATTTTAAGTGTGTGTGTGTGTGTGTGTCTGTGTGTGTGTGTGTGTGTGCACGCATGTGAGGTCTCATAATCACAAGAGACTTGGAAGATGAAGCTTCTGACATTAAAAGAACTATATTAATGTGAGAAGACCTGGTAGAAAAACTACTGACACTTCCTGCACTATGTACCTGTAATTAATTATATCTAGCTACTTTTCCATGCTAAATGTAAGACTCAGACTTAGATTTCTAGAAGTTTATTACTGGTTGGTTTTGATCTAATGACCATCGCTTTTGTTTTTGTTTTTGCTTTTTTCAGCAGTAAGAGGACTGCTGTGACTGCTGAATAAGGAATAGGTAAGAACGTAAAGAAATCAAGTCACCCTGGTATAAATAAAAGCAGAAAATTCTCTAGCATCTTATAGAAAAAAATTAGACATTAAGTGTCAAATATTACTCAAGCTTGCAAGCATTTTATACCTAAGATGCAGCAAATATCGATAGCAATTCCTGATTCTATTTATTAATCTCAATTACTATTACAATACTTAAGATCTGATATGACGCCCCTAACACACATACAGTAGATGACTTTCAGCTCTGTGTTCACTCAAAGATGAAGCAAAACCCTCAAGAGATTGGAAGCCCTAGGGAGTTTAGAGGTCAGGTGTGGTAGGGGTTGGAGGCATCTACTTGGAGACGGGGTAGGTGGGGAGGAGGTGTGGGATGTGGAGCAGTCAGAGGGTAGATGTGGAGGGGCAAGGAATGGAATATAGAGTCTAAAAAGTGAATTACAAATAAAATTAAATTAAAAACAAACATAAAATATTATCAATAATATTATTTTCTTGAATGAGGCTATAGCTCAGTTTGCAACACTTATAACAACAAGAAAGCAATAGCACTTTATTCTTAATCTCCAGCTGAAATGTTCAACAAAGCATACAATACCTTCCCAGAAGAATACAACACTTTTACAAAAGTATTAATATGAAGAAATCTTGAAAACTAACCATTCTGTAAATTGACTCAGGTCTTATTTATTTTCTAAAAGAAGATGAATAAAATTGCATTTTAGAAATTATAATACAGAGAGAGAGAGATTAAAGTTATTGGCCGAAGTTATCCAGAATACACTTCCAGAATACACTTCCAAAACGCAGCTCATAAATAAAGCTTATCTGCTGTTCTCACAAAGGATACTAAGTGACTTTTTGCTCTCCTTCTGTTTAAAAACAGCTAATTAAACTAGAGATTCATAATGGGGTTACCTTTCAGTGTGTCTAAATATTTGGCTTTAAGCCAAAATAGAACAGCTCCAAGGCCAAAACATTCAACCATAAGTTTAAAATAGATAAGTTTTGAAATGTTTAAAAGTTAGCTGGGGTGATTAATATTCTGTTCCCAAACCAAGTCATTTTTCTGTGTAGTAATGAAATTTTAGAATTTCATTAATATCTGTAAATTCAAGACAAAAAGCATAAAGAATCCTTATTACAAAAGCACTTGGCATTTGAGAATATAGAGAGTCTATTTAACAACCCCAAAGGAAAAGTGCCTATGTTGAAAGTTCAGGTCTGTCTGATAAGCTAAAGTAAATGAAAGAAGATATTTGGAGAAGAGAGAACTCTAGTCCAACTGTCAAAGACACTTAATGGCCATTGCCATAAGAAACACTGACATAGTCATAGTAAACTAACTGGAATAAAAGTAAACACACTGGTTATACAACAGTGTATCCATTGAGGACAGATCCCACTTTAAATAGCAGCAGAGGAAATTAATTAAGCATTGATATTTGAAACAAGGAGGAATTCCACTATCCAGAAATCCAGACTTACAAAAATGCAGACTTACTTATTCTATCTGAATTCTAGAAAAATATGAGCAATGCAAGTGTCTGATTGTTACACTTTAGCCTATGATTCAGTTGGTAGAACCCACATACTCACCCATAGACTGTCTTGCTCCCCCCTCTGTCTGTATGTCTATCTGTATATCTCTGTGTCTCTGTCTCTGACTTTGTCTCTCTCTGTGTATAGCTCTCTGTCTCTCTGTCTACCTGTCTCTGCCTCTCCATGTCTCTGTCTCTGCCTTTCCTCATAGGCACATAAAGCATAAATTAATAATAATAATAGAAAAAAGAAAAAAAGGAAGAAAAGATGAGTTTTTCATTTTCCAATGTGTAAAACTATAATTCAGTAATCCAAATGGTTTTTCCTTCTCTCTTCTCTGTGCTCCTTATTCCTCAGGATTACCTTCTGACTTAGTCCATGTTCATATAAGGTCACAAATTTTATAACAGCCTAGTGAACACAAAACAATCAAATCTGACTAGAGATGAGCCTGAAAAGCAGTGGAGAAATAAGATCAGTTTTGTGATCTTCCTCTTAAGAAAGCTACTGAATATTTCAACTCTGATATTATCCAGTTCTGAATTATTAGTACTCTGTTTAAAGGTTTCTGAAGTTAGCATTATCTAATCTAGTGCCGAGTAACCTAGGCAAGAAGAGCATGAAACACAAAAGCAAGCACACTGAAAGCACCTCTTAGAAAATCCCAACCTTATGCCTTCTATTTGTCCTGGTTCACAGAGCAAAGCAAGTAAATGGCAGAGACAGATTATGGAAAACCTAAGATGTACTACTATTACATGGCTTTATCATAGCACTTAACCATATTACAGTTCCTCCATAAACATCTTACAGACATCCGTTAAGATATAAGACCTCGTGAACATAATCAGTTTTATCCAACAGAACTCTTATCTTTCTAGTAAAATGTTCTGTAAAATATTCTGCATACTATGGAGTGTACAAGTCCTTAGGTAATATATTTGGATTAACTATACATGTCTGAGATAATGTTTCCACATACCAGATCATTTGATTAACTGTTTTTTAAATTTTGTTTTGCTTTTTTATTCATTCATTTTGCATCCTGCTCACTGCTCCCCTCCCTGTAATTTCCTCCCCAAACCCTTCTTCCATACCTTCCTCCATTTTTAATACTTATATTGACATTTTTACTGGCTCGTTTTGTGTGTCAATTTGACCCAGACTGGAGTTATCACAGAGAACGGAGATTCAGTTGGGGAAGTGCCTCCATGAGATCCAGCTATGGGGCATTTTCTCAATTAGTGATCAAGGGGGAAGGACCCCTTGTGGGTGGTGGCATTCCTGGGCTGGTAGTCCTGGGTTCTATAAGAGAGCAGGCTAAGCAAACCAGGGGAAGCAAGCCAGTAAGTAACATCCCTCCATGGCCTCTGCATCAGCTCCTGCTTCCTGACCTTCTTGAGTTCCAGTCCTGACTTCCTTTGGTGATGAACAGCAATGTGGAAGTGTAAGCTGAATAAACCCTTTCCTCCTCAACTTGCTTCTTGGTCACGATGTTTGTTCAGGCATAGAAACCCTGACTAAGGCAACATTTTTTTTTTCCATTTCGTTTCTTTTTTTTTTATTAGATTTTTTTAAATTTACATTTCAAATGTTATCCCAGTTCATGGTTCCTCACACACACAGAAAAACCCCTGTCCCATCCCTCCCCATTCCTATCACCCTGCATCTATGAGGGTGTTCTCCCAACCACCCACACACTCCTGCCTCCTCCCCCCATTCCTCTACACTGGGGCATCGAGCCTTCACAGGACCAAGGGTCTCTCCTCCCATTGATTCCTGTCTAGGCCATCTTCTGCTACATATCCAGCTAGAGCCATGGGTTCCTCCATATGTACTATTTGGTTGGTGGTTTAGTTCTTGGGAGCTTTGGGGGGTGTTCTGGTTAGTTTATATTGTTGTTCTTCCTATGGGCTTGCAAACCCCTTCAACTCTATTAGTTCTTTCTCTAACTCCTCCGTTGGGAACCCCATGCTCAGTCCAATGGTTGGCTGTGAACATCCACCTCTGTATTTGTCAGGCACTGGCAGAGCCTCTCAGGAAACAGCTATGTCAGGCTCCTATCAGCAAGCACTTCTTGCATCCATAATAGTGTCTGGATTTGGTAACTCTATATGGGATGGACCCCAGGTGGGGCAGTCTCTGGATGGTCTTTCCTTTAGTGTCTGCTCCACACTGTCTCTGTATTGTCTCCCATGAGTATTTTCTTTCCCCTTCTAAGACAAACCCACACTTTATTCTTCCTTCTTCATTAGCTTCATGTGGTCTGTGAATTGTATCTTGGGTATTGCAAGTTTTTGGGCTAATATCCACTTATCAGTGAGTGCATACCATGTGTTCTTTTGTGATTGGGTTACCTCACTCAGGATGATATTTTCTAGTTCATTCCATTTGTCTAAGAATTTCACCAAGTTATTGTTTTTAATAGCTGCGTAGTATTCCATTGTATAAATGTACCACATTTTCTGTATCCATTCTTTGTTGAGGGACATCTTGGTTCTTTCCAGCTTCTGGCTATTATAAATAAGGCTGCTATGAACATAGTGGAGCATGTGCCCTTGTTGTATGTTAGAGCATCTTCTGGGTATATGTGCAGGAGTGATATATCTGGGTCCTCAGGTAGTACTATGTCCAATTTTCTGAGGAACCGCCAGTCTGATTTCCAGAGTGGTTGTACCAGTTTGCAATCCCACCAACAATGGAGGAGTGTTCCTCTTTCTCCACATCCTCACCAGCATCTGCTGTCACCTGAGTTTTTGATCTTAGCCATTCTGTCCGGTGTGAGATGGAATCTCAGGATTTTTTCATTTGCATTTCCCTATGACTAAGGATGTTGATCATTTCTTTAGGTGCTTCTCTACCATTCGATATTCCTCAGTTGAGGATTCTTTGTTTAACTCTCTTCCCCAGTTTTAATATGATTATTTGATTATCTGGAGGCTTAACTTCTTGAGTTCTTTGTATATATGGGAGATTCTCCTCTTAACTATTAAGCTAAGACTCTGACATATATAAAAAACAAAAAGTAAGCGTATACCTTATTGAACTTTCTGGCCATTTCTTACTTACCAACCTGACTATTAGAGAACATTAGTACCACTATACCAAACCATTTTCCATTATTATAATAAAATATTTGATATTGGGTACTTTATAAAAAAGGAGATTTATACATCTCAAACCTTTGGAGGTCCAAGAGCATCATGCTACCAGTCAACTTGCAGTTCTCATATGGATCCCACAGGAAGATGAATCACAGTGGCAGAAGCACCTGGTGAGATGTGAAATCAAAGCAATGTGGGTATCAGTCTTTCTCTCGTAACAACACTTTAATTTGAAGTAAGCAGCATTCCTCACAAACAATATAGGTTCCTTTCAGGAGAAGCAACTTCAATGACCTAATTATCTTATCCTAGGTTTCATCTTCTAAACCTCCTCTTACCCCATCATCGCTATACTGTGAACCAAGCTTCCATCACATCAACTATTAAGAGACAAAATCACATTCAAGAAAGAGTAACTGCTCACCAAGTCTTTTATGCTGGAGTTCATGACTGAGCTCTGAAGCAGAACACCATGTTTGGAAAGATCCAGAAAAATCCAAAGTTTGACTCTAGTTTCAACCCTTACCAGCTCTAAGATTTTAAACAAATTATGACCTACTCTCCTTTCAAATTCTTCATTCAGAAAAACAGGATCAATTGATGTTTACTATATATAAAACACAAGGAAACAATGTTTTATTCATAAAGCACACTGTGAACCATAGAAAGTCATAATCTCTACTACTGCTCTTACTGTTAGAAGAAACCGGAGGAAAACGGAACAGAAGAGAAAAATGCTTGTACTTCTAATTGGAGTAAACAGGTTCTTAAGAAAATCATCCATGTCTCTAGTCATGCTACTGAGGGTCTTGCAGTCATTCCATTAGAAAGACATGTTTCCTTTTTGTGTTCAGTAACAGTACCCTTGCTAGTTATAGAAAATCCTCCCCCCTTAAAGTATACATAATCACGTCTAATTTAATTAAGTTAAATCTTCTTTAATGTCTCAAAAATGTGTAATGGCCAAGCATTTATCAATTGCCACAGTCTGCAAAGGAATACTGTGATAATTTTATATTATATGAGATTTACATGCCTCCAAAATGCCAAGTAATTTTAAGACATTCCACAGATAGAAGTAGATTCTCCCTTATGTTGATAATTGTGAAATTAATTAATCTATTTTAAAGTACATCAAAGTGTAAAACAAAAATAATAGTTAAAACACGTAATTTCAAGTTAGGCCATTAAATGAAATAGGTAAATTTGGGCAAGGCTATTAATAGATACTTGCAGTATGCAAATGGACAGTAAGGGTATATACATAATGTTGTTACTAGTAAGGTCAAGACAAATTAAAGTCACCATGGGATTTTACTATACACATTAGCTGGCTAAAATTAAGAACATCTACACCACCAAAATTTGGAAGAAAATGAAGTTGGAGGAATAACACATATCGATGAGAATTTAAAATGATATACGCATTTTAGGAAACAAGTCAGAATGTGGTAATGATGTAGATTACACAGTAAAGTGTTTTGTCTAGCATGAATATCCTGGATTCCATCTTCAGCATCACCTAAAGTCAGTATGGGAATGCACGGTTATAATATAATCCTAGCAGTTGGGGCATGGCATCAGGTAGATCAGGGGCTCAGTATCATCAGCTACATACAGTGTGAGGCCCACTTTGCATACCTGGTACAATATCTCAAGAGCAATGTCTAGAACATTTTAATAAGTGAATATATATTTAGCCTATGATTGCAATTACAAGTTCCCTGCTTTGAAAATGTTAAAGTGTTCCCCCACAAAAAGAAAATTGTAACAATGTTTATAGTAACTTTATTCATAACATACAAAATTAAAGAAGCCTAGATATGAAAATCATAAATTAAGCTCTGATAAATAAAATAGAATTCCAGCTATCAAGTAAAGAAAATCCAATACACAAATGACAAGAGTGCATCTCAAACTACAATGCTCTCCAAAGAAGACTTACACAAAAGTGTGCTTACCGTAACATTATTTATAATGGGTTCTGGAGACAAGTAATAGTTAATAAATCAAGACTAATTATTAGCTCTGCATGTGAGAAGGATGGAAGTGGCTGAGGAAAGGCATGGTAAAATTATCTAGGACAACAGAACTCTCCAGGATCTTATTTGATGGTGTACAATTAAGACCTCTGCATTAGAGTTTATGTAACACAAGAAAAAGAAGACTGTATGAAGCACTGGACTCCATTTCCTTACATGCATTCTGAAGTGTGTAGGGATAAATATACTAATATCTGCAATTTATTTTGAAATGTATTAAAATTAGATGACTTGGTATGTTTATAATTACTTGTGATGCATGAAACATAGATCTCTTGTATTGTGTGTGTGTGTGTGTGTGTGTGTGTGTGTGTGTGTTTGTGTGATACATTTATAGATCTATGAAGATCCCTGGCAGTGAGTATGTAGATATTCCCATTGATATTTTGGGGGTTTCCATATGTTCAACTTTTTCATGGTACAATACTGGGCAAAATGATATTATAAATAGTTTCAACTTTATTCTTATTCCTATTAAAAATAAAATGACAAATTCCTTGCTATTGGTGGTAAGCCAGCGTTAGTACATCCTATATGTAACTTTACAATAAATTATGTTTTTAAAAGAAGAAACAAACTATGTTGATTTGAAGCTTAAACTGAGACACATATGCTTTACATGGTATATGGTCCTCAAAACTAATATGACATCAGAAGAGAAAATATTTTTTCCAGTACTTACCAACACAACTTTGAAATACCAACACAACTTTCTTTATGCCAGCACTTGCTATTTTTATTCAGTACACATGTGTACATACCAGAGAGAGATTAAGAAACTCAACTTCAGAGTTAGTACTAGTTGACACTACTTTTTTAATTATTATGAGTGGGAGTCTAACAAAATTATTTTTTACACTGTTACAAAGTTAACATTTTCCTCACAGAATATAATAATCTGTATAACAATCATGAGATAATAAAACTCAATAAACATTGGGAGCATATCGAACATGGATCAATTTTATCTTTACTTTCCACTACCATGCTAATTTATTGTAACTTTGCTCTATGTTTAACATATAAGTGGGACTCAAACTTTCATTTTATTACTTTGTGACCCACATTACAAGACTGAAAGTAAATTATAAATTTATTTTTACAAATTAATAAATTAGAAACTAGAAGATACAGTATTCTACATTCAGAAAAGAGAAGGTAAAATAAAATGCAACAGGACTATCACATCACATAGAATGACAAGCATTTATTGACAAGTTTACAATTTACTCTAAAAAGATTCAGAGTGAACTATTACTGAGAGAAATATGAATGTGGAGTTTTCTTCCTACTCACAAACTCAAGAAGCCATGCTGAGAACAATATAAAAATAACTGTTTCTTTAGTGACACAATTTCCTTTTTGCAGAATATTTGCACAAATTGATTTCGGCATATGACCAAGAAACTACGGTTTTTGTTGTTGTTGTCGTTGTTTTTCAAGAAAGGACCAATCCCAAACACTATGCCATAGATTGTTTTCTTTTCAATGCAATGCACAAAAGTTAGATATGGATAAGTTAAGCAGGATTTGTCACTCTGTCATAAAACAGAAGAAGTCACCTACCTGTCTAGAAGACAGACCTGAAGAAAACTATAAAAGTTGACCAAAAATACATCAGCTTTTAAGGTTCTGCTCAAAGGCCCCAGACTATGATATGGCTCCCATCTAACTCAGGAACAACAAAGGTCTAAAAGCAAATCTAGAGACCAATTAAAACCCAAGCACAAATAGGCAGCCAATAACTTCTGAAATCAAACTATTTTGTTAGGGGAGGGGGAAGATACAGAAGAGGGAATTCTACTTTTTACAAAAGCCTATTTTTGAAATTTTTGTCATAGCTCATTGAGAATGTCAGTACTTTCCTGTTATAAAAAAAATCTTGACTTTACCCTAGAGTGCTAATTTTGCTGTGAATTTCACTTTTTTGTTGTTGTTGTTTTAGTGCCTATAGGGGATCAAAAGTCAGTATTAATAGTTACTTTAGGGATGAGATTACAAAAGCGAAAAGAGAAATTGGAAGATCCAGGTGCTTCAAGAGGAAGTATCACCTTCTTGTCCCGTTATTGCATTGGCTAAAAGACATCACTACAGAGGGAGTCATACAGTCAAATTGATAAGGTCACAATAAATAAAGAGCCACAGTCCACCCGAGTCACAGTGTGCAAGCCCAGCAACACAGGAAGTGTATGGGAGAGGTGTTGCTATATCCAGCCTTTCTTGATCTCTGCTAAAGTAAGACTTTTTGAAAAATAGGTCAAAGCTTGCAAGATAAGGAGCTTAATTGACAGCAAGAAGGAGGATCCCACATGACTAAACTGTGCGATAAAAGATTGCAGGGAAAAAAAAAAAACAATTTAGGTGAAAAATAGCCTGACAAAATGGCCATCAAAATAAAAATATTGGGTCAGGGGTCATGCCTCAGAAATATTATTACAATACAAATTATTCTTTTTACATAGAAAAATATAAGCATACATGCTAGTTTTGCTTGTTTTAACAACATAATGTTAATATTACTTGACATGGAATTTTATGTTTTCTTACACAAGGATTCAAACGTGAAAAAAACGAAAATGTATATGTATAGGATATTAGCATATTCACTGCCTCCTCCACCCTGACTGTTATTGTTACATATGTATATGTGTACAGATGAGTGAGGCAGTGTGAAAAGTGCCGGACGGAGGAAAGGGAAAGCAGAAAGTGATGGAATTATACTTTAATTAAAATGTATAAAAATAAAATTCAAAATATGTTAGCAGATCTCCATTGAGTAAATGAACTCCATTTCTTATCAATAGAATTATTTCAAGAGTACTTAATGTAAACACCTCATTTATTATAGAAACAACCAAAAATGGAGGGAGGAGGGAGAGAGAGAGAGAGAGAGAGAGAGAGAGAGAGAGAGAGAGAGAGAGAGAGAGAGAGAGAGAAATCAATACAGAATCAAACCATAGTAATTTTGTGACGTGTTAATTTCGTATTTTCTTATACATATATGCCTGTTCAAACAGAACAATTTAAAGAAACATTAAATGGAACTATAGGGTTCTTATTACCTTTGAACAGAATTAATGTTTACTTTAAGCAGAGCAGGATTTTATCAATACCTCATACAGGGGCCCTTAAACACAGAACAATCTGAAATGCAGCCCAGTGAAAAACAGAGTCCTAATAACCAAATGCTTTCTCTACTATCAATTTGAAAGATTTCCTTTTTCTCCTTACCCTGGAGACAGCAGGAGAGAAGCCAGGCTCTGTGCCCTAGTTCTAACAGTCACCTCATCTGGGGTGATGCTCTCTTCATTCCCCGTGCTATATTTAGATAACATCTTTTCATTTTTCCCTAACTGTCTTATTTTCCACCGTGCCTACTCTCAAAAGCCACTTCAAATCATTTCAGAAATAGGCACAATGTAAATGCTAAATAGCAGGAGTTTTCAAAAGTTCTAAAATTTTCAAAAATTTTAAGAAACTCTCTAGTGCCCTAAATGCAGCCTTTCTGAGCCAGGTGTGATAGCAAGTCTCTAATCCCAGCCCTGGGAATACAAAGGCAAGAGGATTGCCATACCTGTGACACAAAATTGATCCTCCTGGCAAGTGCCAGGACAGCTAGGGCTACACAGTCAGAACTTGTCTCAGAAATCCAAAAATAAATAAATAAATTGACTTTCCATTTAAATTTTTCATAAGAAAATCTTGCAAAATACATAGGGTAATAAGTAGTGATAGTAAAGTAACAATGAGTAAATGAAGGGAAAATTATAGAATATGCAATTTATCCTAAAATGGAAATTTTCTCCCTACAGAGAAAGAGAGAGAGAGAGAGAGAGAGAGAGAGAGAGAGAGAGAGAGAGAGAGAGAGAGAGAGAGAGAGGAAGAAGAAGAAGAAGAAGAAGAAGAAGAAGAAGAAGAAGAAGAAGAAGAAGAAGAAGAAGAAGAGGAAGAGGAAGAGGAAGAGGAAGAGGAAGAGGAAGAGGAAGAGGAAGAGGAAGAGGAAGAGGAGGGAAGGGGGAAGGGGAGAAGGGGAGAAGGGGCAAAGGGGGAAGGAAAGGAGAAGGAGAAGAGGAGAAGGAGAGGGAGAGGAAGTGGGAGAGGGGTAAGGGGAGGGAGAGGGGGAGGGGGAGAGAGAGAGGTATTTTGTTCATTTCTAAGTCTCCATTTTTTACATCAAGTTTAGCCTCATTTAGGTTTACCTGCTTTGTTATTAACACTTTCTAGCCTCAATACAAACATGACTTAGTTCTTTCATTGATTTCTTCTAGAGTAGCAAAGATAAAATTTTAGTGTAAATCATTTTGTCTTGAATCAAGTGCCTTACAATATTTCTAATGAAAAAAATAATAGAACAAGTTTGAATTTGGATTTAAGCTTACATTTTAAATCCAAATTGACATATTCATGTCACACTTTTATAAATTATATAGTTTCAGACATGATTAACCCAATAGGGAAAATATGAAGTTCTATCACTATATAACCGATACTCCTGGACTTATGACGATTGTCAGTATTTTTTAGTGTAGGATTTAAATTGTATTCCCTATTTTGTATCTAAAAATAAATTTGCTGAACTTGGGGGAAAGTCATCCTCATTCAGTTCTTCTCCTTGGCTAGAAGAATCCCAGACTTTCCAGCCACACTAGAGAAACACTTCCTGTGTAGATATGGGATACTCTGCTATGTGTGATGTTTGAACTCACGGTCTAAACTATGCTGGTTTTAGCTTCGTTTCTTGATGTGGTGGTAAAATATTTGTGAGAAAATCTTCTGAACAGAGAAAGGGTTTATCTTAGCTCTCAGTCTATCAAAGCAGAGAAGTCATAGCAGGAAGAACTTGAAGGAATTGATCATACCACATCCATAATCAGGACATGGAGCAATGAATGCACATGTGCTTGGTCAGCTCACTTCTCTACTCAGATTTCGAAACCTCTGGCCAGTCAATCATCAGCAATCAATTTTTAGCTGAAGTACAATAAAGCCTAAACGAATGTTAGTATACAAATATTGGCCTTGATCATTTTGCAACTCAGAGTTTTGGGTTTAACTTAGCTTAATGTTTTGGGTTTGGGTTTTTGTTGTTATTGTTGATTGCTTGCTCATTTTTGCTCTTTTTTGTTTGTTTGTTTTTGTTTTTCAAGACAGGGTTTCTCTGTATAGCCCTGACTGTCCTGGAACTCACTCTGTAGACGAGGCTGGCCTCGAACTCAGAAATCCACCTGCTTCTGCCTCCCAAGTGCTGGGATTAAAGGTGTACACCACCACCGGCTTTTATTTGTTGTTGTTGTTCTTTTTTTTTTGGTTCATTTTTAATTTATAGCTTAAAGTTCACATACTAACACAATCCCCCCAAAAACATATGGTGAGGACTACCAGAGCAATATCTCACAACCTGCAACTAATTTATGCCTTTGGGTTTCTATGGTTATAATAAAAGACAATGACCAAAAGCAAGTTAAAAGAGAAAGGGTTTATTTCACTTCAAAACTCTCAGGACTCATTCCATCATTGAAGGAAGTTAGGGCAAGAACTCAAAGCAGGAACCTGTAAGCAGAAAAGATTCAGAGACTGTGGAAGATTGTATTTATTTTCTTGCTTCTCCAGGCTTGCTTAGCCTGATTTCTTTTAACATCCAGGACCACCCTCCTGTGTGTGGTACCACCCATGTGATATGGACCTACCTACATCAATCATTAACAACAACAATAAAAAAGTCTCATTTGCTTGCCCACAGACCAGTCTGGTGGGAGCATTTTTCAACCAATCATCCTGCTTCGCAAATGAATCTACCCTGTGTCAAGCTGACATAAAACTAGCCAGTAGCCAGCACCATTATTTAGTCCTCTGTTTCAAGTATTCATTTTAGAAATTTAGGTACCCCTAAACTGATACAGTTTAAATTCGTTTCCCACTTCGTATTGCATGGTTTCTTTTCAAGTGAAGCTTGTACTTGTTGTGTTTTCATTCAAATAGTTATTATCCTTTCAGTTCCTATATGAGACCCCTTTAAACAGTTTGAAGACTGGTATGGTAGTGATGAATTCCAGGTTTTGCTTGTCTTCCAAAGATTATTTTCCTTGCTTATGAGGGATAGCCCTGAAAGGTAAATATTCTTAATTGACATTTTTAATTTTAGAAAGCTGAATGTATTATTCTGGTTTTTTTCTGTACCATTTCTTTTGAGAAATGTACTGTTAGTCATATAAGAATTTCCTTATATGTGGTTTTATGGGGTCTTTTCCTCCCTTATTAAAATAGTCTCTTTGGAAATTTTTTTTTTCGAGACAGGGTTTCTCTGTGTAGTCCTGGCTGTCCTGGAACTCACTCTGTAGACCAGGCTGGCCTCGAACTCAGAAATTTGCCTGCCTCTGCCTCCCAAGTACTGGGATTAAAGGCGTGCACCACCATTGCCTGGCCTCTTTGGAAATTTTTAAAGTTTGGCCATAGTATGCCCCGGAAAAAAAAATTGGCTGGCCCCACTTTTTGGCTTCATTAATCTTGAACATAAAGATACAGACCATTCCCAAGATTGAAACCTTTAACCTAGCATCATTTCTATGCCCTTTTCTACCTTTAATCCTTATGCTTTAGCCACATTGCAATTGTTGGCTACACGTGTCATAGGTCATATTTTTTGTTATAATTTGTTTCTGTCTTGATTTTTTTTAAGTCCTTAAACACAGAAATGCTTCTAGTGTTAATAAAATCTCTTCTTTAGGCTTTCAAACTGGTTTTTAAATTTTATTTTTTAGTCACTTGATTGGTGCTCTTTGATGATCTCTACCCCTTTGCTGAAGCTCACACTTCAACTTTGAGCTATTCCCTAATTTCATTGACATACTATTGTATTCTCTTTTATCTTGAGTTTTCTTGTCATGCTAAGTGAGATTAGCCAGACTCAGAATGATACATATCATATGTATTTTCCAAAATGCTTAATCCAGACAGAAAAAAAGGACATGAAAGGAGAAGACAAAATCATCCAGAGGAAGAAGGTATCAAGAGGAAGGGGTCTGAGAGATCCTGGAGAATACGAGGACATGACTATGGCCCAAACATTTAACATATATTATAGAAGAGTCAAGAAACTTGTTTGTTTAATAAAAAATAGTTTTGAAAATTTTCACGCATCTGTTGGTTTGTTTTGATTTGCAGTCAATTGGCAGATCATTGTGTTGTTTATGTGTATCATATAACCTTATCTATTTTCCCTAAATGGTTATTGGATATCTGGTGGACCATTTGTCTCTATCCAGTTCTGTAAGGTTGCATTGAAATAGAAACACTCTACTAAAGATATATCTTAGTGCATAAATTGAGAATATGTCAGCTCTGACTTCTGTGAGTATGAGTACAATTTCCACTTGGATTCTACAGATATTATCATCAGTGATGACTGTGTGTCCCCAGTATTCTATATTGTGGAGAATAGGGTATTGCTTCCTGCTGCAATTAACTTTTGATATATGTCTATATCAGGTTTATTTCTGATCCAAACACAATGCACTCAGACATAGGTAGTTTATCTGTCAGTTGAGATGAGTCATGTTGGAGGAAAGCCACATTTTCAGGCCTATGTAAGTAAGTTATGGATATTACCTATGTAAGCAAGTATGACTATCACAATACAGGAGGCAAAAATCCAATCAAATTCTTTGGATTGTGTGTGTGTGTGTGTGTGTGTGTGTGTGTGTGTGTATGTGTGTGTGTGTTAGGTTTTATTGCTTGGCTTATTAAACTGCAGCACCATATAGTTGGTAATAGGAGTATGAAATATGTCCATAGCTGAAGTCTATATTAGGACTATAATACACTAAGCTGCCCACAGCTTATGGTTTATGGAACCTCAGGAGGCTAGCCTGTGGGGTGGTGAGTTGTGCACAGGCAGCCTGGTCCCAGATGAGCACAGGCCTGGAACCCTGGAGACCCAAAAAGACAGAAGGTGTTTGAGCATACCTCCTGGACCCCTGGATCCATCCTAGCTACAGCCTCCCACAGCCCCCTACAGAGAGTTATGTGGCCATCAGTCAAGTAGGCAATGCCCAAAGCTCCTGGTATTCTGTCTGGACTTCACCCCCACAGTTACCTAGCAACAGCCAGATAGCTCCAGCCCCCTATATAAGAAGCTGCTTGCTCTCCCCCCCCCCACGCACACACACTCTCTTGCCTCTCTTATCTCTTATTCTCTTGCTCTTACTCTTGCTCCCCATCTCTCCACATTCCCTTCCCCTACTGTCTCCACATGGCCATAGCTGGTCTCTACTTCCCTACTCTCTCCCTCTTTCTGCCTTTCTAAAATAAAACCCTTAAAACCATGGACCAGCTCTTCTCATCTGATCCACCATGCTGGAGCAATGGAACAGGTTTCCCTTTAATGAGTTGAGCATCTAACCTGCTACCGTGAAGCCTCCCTGCACCCCATCCACTGCCACCAGCCAAACCAAGCAACCCACAGAGCTAGCTGCCTGAGCTAGCCAGACTCTCTCCTCCCCACGGTAACCCACCAGAGATCTCCTAACCTTTTTCCTTTGGCCCCCAGGCTAGATTCCCCTCCCATCCACCCCCAGGGTTCCCACCCATTATCAGCTCTTCCTCGACATATAGCAGCATCTGGAGAAAGAGAACCTGTCGTCCCTGGCCTCCATGCAGCCCAGGGACCCCAGAACCAGCTCTTCCATGGGCGTCTATAGTGCTGGAGAGTTGGAGCCAGACTCCATCCAGCAGGTCCGTGGGTACACCAGACAGCACCTTTCT
Organism: Mus musculus; assembly: GCF_000001635.26. Taxonomy (NCBI): domain Eukaryota; kingdom Metazoa; phylum Chordata; class Mammalia; order Rodentia; family Muridae; genus Mus; species Mus musculus. The sequence goes on from NC_000078.6 coordinate 64,358,427, forward strand.
CATCCCCTGAGTGAGATCTCAAGGCTTCTCACAGTCTAACGTCCGCCTAGCCGGCCTGGGATTCTCGCAGTTAAATTTCCACGTCCTACCTCACTCAATGTCACTCAATGGCCCTAGCCCCAAGTGGATGTGTGACCCCATTTTTACCCCACATTAGCCTGTTTGGGAAGAAGAAAATCCATATGACTCTCAGTATTCTAGGTAGATCCACTGAGAATGCCCTGTCTGCTTATCTCTTTGGGACAAGAGTGGGTTAATGTGGCCACCTATTTGGCCCAGAGAAACTTCTCAAGATTGTAGGGAGGATTGGCAGGGATTATAATGAAATATATATTAGGTACAGCTGTCTTAATGCTTTAAAGAAATCTCTTGTATAGCTTCTCAAGATGGAACTGTACCATCAGACCCTTGAGAAGAGGAAATAACATTGGATGGACATCATTTTTATTATTAATAATTTATTTATTCACTTTACATCCCAGTATCAGCCTACTCTCTCCTCCCAGTACCCTCACACATAGATCCTACCCCCATACTCCCTTCCCTTATTTTCTGAGAAAGGGGATTCCCCTGAGTTATCCTCCCCCAGCCCCAGCACATCAAGTCACTACAGGACTAGGAGGGATGGACATTGTATATGGAACATTAAAACATTATGGCAGATCTCATACCAAACTGAGTTCAAGAGTCCTAAGGGGGCTGAATGCTTTCCGAGAGGAATTTATTTCATATATATATATATATATATATATATATATATGTATTTTCCTCATTTACATTTCCAATGCTATCCCAAAAGTCCCCCATATCCTCCCCCCAACTCCCTACCCACCCACTCCCACTTTTTGGCCCTGGCGTTCCCCTGTACTGGGGCATATAAAGTTTGCAAGTCCAATGGGCCTCTCTTTCCAGTGATGGCCGACTAGGCCATCTTTTGATACATATGCAGCTAGAGTCAAGAGCTCCGGGGTACTGGTTAGTACATAATGTTGTTCCACCTATAGGGTTGCAGATCCCTTTAGCTCCTTGGGTACTTTCTCTAGCTCCTCCATTGGGGGCCCTGTGATCCATCCAATAGCTGACTGTGAGCATCCACTTCTGTGTTTGCTAGGCCCCAGCATAGTCTCACAAGAGACAGCTCTATCTGGGTCCTTTCAGCAAAATCTTGCTAGTGTATGCAATGGTGTTCACGTTTGGAGGCTGATTATGGGATGGATCCCTGGATATGGCAGTCTCTAGATGGTCCATCCTTTCGTCACAGCTCCAACCTTTGTCTCTGTAACTCCTTCCACGGGTGTTTTGTTCCCAATTCTAAGAAGGGGCAAAGTGTTCACACTTTGGCCTTCGTTCTTCTTGAGTTTCATGCATTTAGCAAATTGTACCTTATATCATGGGTATCCTAAGTTTCTGGGTTAATATCCACTTATCAGTGAGTACATATTGTGTGAGTTCTTTTGTGATTGGGTTACCTCACTCAGGATGATGCCCTCCAATTTATTTCTTCATCATGTCTTTAGTATTACAATAGAGTTCTGGGGCTCTCATGCTTACTCTTCACCCACTAAGTGAAGGCTTTCTTGGATCAGGTTTGACCTTCACTAGAGAGATGGAATAAAAGATACCATAAAGTTTACTTCCATAATTTGTATGGCCATTGTGTAGTTCCATAAGCCAGCACAGCTTAAGTATAGCTTGGAGATCTGCCTTAAATACTCCAATGGATTTGGGCGGTATTTTTTTTAATTTTTATTTTAATTTTTTCAGATTTGTTATTGTTTGCTTTTCTATTTTTAAGTGGGGATATATTAGACCCCTGTATTCATCTTGCTGATGTGACATCCTTTAGTTTTGAGAATTTTAACTATAGCCACTCACCTCCCGATGCATTTGATAAAATCATGATGTTCATTCTCCAATTTCCATGCCTTCAGTGGTATGTAATCTTAGAAAAGTTCTTTAATCTCACTGTGCCTCAGATTTTTTTATTTGCAAATTAGGAATAATATGGTACATGTCTTCTAAATTAGTAAACAATACTGAGTAAATAAAGTACTACAAAAAGTGTTTGGAAGTAGCACCCCTGTGCTAGATGTATTGCTTTCTGTCTTATCCATTGTATTAGGAACCCTTGATCGGTTGCGGAATGCTTGTAATAAATCCATGTATCAAATCAACTTCACTAGACAAATAGATTAAATTCTCTTTAAGCAGTAGATAAATGGAAGGTATTTGTTAATAGAACTCTAAGACTTGATTACTCTTACCATTTTTGTATCAGTCTCATCAAAAGCAAACAAAGCACTCTTTCTACCTTCTTTGAGATATTTACAGTAGATACCTTAGCCAGGAAATGTCAAATTGAAATGCCACAGTGAATGAGTAAATTGCCCCCTCCAAAGTGAACAACATGATCCTAGCACATTTGACTTGGAGTTTCAGCTGAATAACTCTTCTTAGTTTCTTTTAAAATGAGGTGGTAAAACTGTCCACTGAATTGTAGTTTGCCTGGTCAAAGGTTTCATGCAGTAAAATGTAGTCATAAAAGTTCAAAGTAATTAAGATTCAGATCCTAAGTTCATCAACCTGAACAGCAAACACCCACAAACTATTTTCTAAAAATTCACCTCATTTTTAAAGAAATACATCTTGGTTTATGCTTCATGGTGCTAACAATTGAAATTCAACAACCATCTGAGGTCCAACAATGAAAAAAAGCATAAATAAATAAAACTAGGCTAATGGTAACTGACTTTTTCTTAGGGTTTTATCAAATATTATTTACTTATGCCTATTTTTAAAAATATAACAGGTATGTATTAAAAATGTTCTGTTTTAATTTAAAAATCTATTAAGGTAAATTTATTTCTTATCATTTGATTTTGGAATACATCCATTTATTGCTATCCTCCATTACCTTTCCTGAATAAATCACTCCCCTAGTTTATCTTCTAATGTCCCAGTCTTGATTTCTTCAAGGCAGTAGATATTTGCAGTTGGTTGCATTAGTTACTTTTCTGTTTCTATACAGCGTTACAAGGTAACTCTGAGAAGAAAGAGTGTAATTGGGCTTATGATTCTAGAGGGATGAGTCTGTCAGTGTGGGGAAGCCAGGCAGCTGCAGGCAGGCGCGACAATAGGAAGTTGAGAACTCACATCTTCAAACACAAGCATAAAGCAGAGAGAGCGCTAACTGGAAATGACATACAAACCTTCTAAGTTTTATTTATTTATTTTACTGTACAGCTCCATTACAGCTTCCCCTCCCTCCACTTTTCCCAGTCCCTCCCTCTCCCCTCCCCTCAACCCATCCTCCAGTCCTCTTCTCTTTAGAAAAGGGGAGCCCTCCCATGAATCTCCACCAGCCTTGGCATATCAAGTTGCAGTGGGAAACACATTTCCTCTGTGGCTAGATAAGGCAGCCCAGTTCGGGGGAAGGGACCAAAGGCTCTCAACAGATCCATACTTCTGCTGTTAGGGGACCACATGAAGAGTGAACTGTGCAACTGGTACATATGTGCAGAGGGCATAGGTCTGTTCCATGCATGCTCTCTGGTTGGCAGTTCAGTGTCTGTGGCCCAGGATTTGTGTTGTTTGTTTGGGGTGGTTGTTGTTGCTATTGTTGCTGTTTTGGAGGTTGGGTTTGGGGGGGGGGTTGTTTGTTTGTTTGTTTTGTGATGTCCTTGACCTCTCGGACTCCTTCAATCTTTCCTCCTGGTCTTACACAAGATTCCCCAAGCTCCTTCTAATGTTTCCTTGTGGGTCTCTGCATCTGTTTCAATCAGTTGCAGACTCTCAGATGACCATCATGCTAGGCATCTGTCTGTAAGCACAGCATCATATCATTATTGTGTCTGGGGTGGGCTCTTTTTCGTGGCATGTGTCTGAAGCTGGGCCAGTGATTGGTTATTTTTTCCTTCAATTTCTGCTCTACCTTTACCCCTGCACCTCTTGTAGGCAGAACAAACTATGGGTTAAAGGTCTTATGGCTGGACGGGTGTCCCAATGCCTCCATTGGAAGTCTTTTCTGGATACTGGAGATGGCCATTTCAGGTTCCATATCCCCCATTCCAAGGAGTCTTAGGTAGGGTCACTATCATAGATTCCTGGGAATTTCCATTGTCCTAAGTTAAGACTTTTAACTCACAAAACTCACCTCCAGTGACATACTACATCAATAAGGCCATACCACCTTAACCTTCCTGAGACATCACCATCAACTGGGGATCAAATGCTAAAAATCTGAATCTATAGCTATGAATTGTTATTTTCTCTAATAAGACAAGAAAACATTTATATGATAAATATTTATATGTTTCTGGTTTGGGTTTTCCAAATTAGTATTGCATTTAATATTTATTAGAAATATACTCTTGAATGATACCTAGTTAATGATGACAATTTCCTCGTTGAAATTAATATGTGTGTGCTTCAAGCATTTAAAGGTGAAATATATATACATATATTAAAGACTTTCATAAATTGTATATAAGACATATGGGTCTGCTCAGTGAAATATGTCAGTATACAAAAAAATACTTTTAGTGCATAAACTGAACCAAGTAAAACTGATTTTAAATGATCAATTGATACATATAAATATTAATTACATGTAGTTATTAAATTATTAAATTGGTAATAGAAAAGTACTCACATATTGAAAAGACTTATTACTTTTATTTAATATCTACAGGGGCCTGCATTTATATTCATGCACAACAGATGTGTTTGATGGTGATGAAGCCCAAATGAGAACATCGGACACTCTGAAAATGAAGTTGCAGATAACTGTGAGCCACCATGCAGGTGGGTGCTAAGGAATAAACCCAGGCCCAATGGAAAAACAATGTGTTCTTTTAACCTCTGACCCACAGCACCCATATAGCTTCAATTTCCATGAGTTATGAAATTAATAGTTATCATTTCTAGAGTCCAAATCTTTCCATTATTTCCCAAGACTTCTCATTAGCAAAACACTGCTCACATAACTGATCCTTCACAAAGCCCCATCTACCTGCAAGGAATCAGCGGTCAAGTCAGTAGTGTAGTCTCATGTTTTATCTTTTCTGTTCATAAAGAAGAGATATGAAAGGCAGGATGTTGAGTGAGAAGAAGGAGAGAAGGAACTGGCAACTTCATGGATTAAGTGATAACATGAGATGAAAATCTTCTTCACACCTCCCATTTCTAACACCTTCTCTGCCTACCTAGCCTGGGAATTTCTAAATGATATTGGCCAGTTATGGCATTTTAGATTCTACTGTGGAATCCTTAAAGGTCTCCTCTAGCTTTTTATGGAATTCAAATTAATAGTGATTAACTAAAATAAATACTTATTAATTTCACAAAACCAAAGAATGGAAAGAAAATGAAAATGTAGGTGCCCTTCTAAGACTCCTTTATAATTCTAAGTTATAAATGTTATAATGTAAAACACACAGGAAAGAGGCTCATATTCTGTATGCTGCAGTAAAGGTAAGCTCATGGGAGAGTCTACAGCTATTTACTTACTTTTTGGCAACCCCTTGATTGATGTTAGTATCCTAACACAGGTAACCAAATTTTACAACAAGAAAAAAATGGTTTTGCTCTTTGTTATCCTACTCCACCACAAAAAGCAGGCAGTGGAATTATGGTGTTCAGAGTTCTGAGGAGAAGCTATAAAGCCTCTGTCAAGGCTTTCTTATTTAAAAAAGCATATTGACAAAGCTGAGCTAACTTTGCCTTTTGGCAACTTATTTAGAGGAAGATATTTCATTTGCTAGGATCTAAGTAATGTTTATCACAGCGGTTTACATTTAACATTCTGTAGTTATTTACCAGTTGTTTTTTGTCAGGTTGAGATATTGGTTTTCATTTTCTTTTAATTTTGAGCAGCATGCTTCTAAAAGCCCTTTACTGAGCTTTCCAGAACTGCCTATTCTTTTGTTGAGAATTTGTTAAACAAATACATAGAATTAAATCATGAATTGAAAGTGAAATAAGGACATAGGGGTTACAAAGTGTTGGGCCTTCCCACCAGTGAAATAAACATGTAAATTTTAATTGCTAAAGCTAATAATAAAAGGTATCATTGGTATTTATCTGGTCTTTAATATTCTGAATGTGCTAATGGAAACTTTGATCCAAATTTTATTACATTGTAAAATTAGCAGAGAGTCAACAAAAAGAGGAGAAAGGAGAAAAGGCATGTGCTTTGTCTAATTAGTCTTCCCATCCATGTGTAACTCACTGTCTAATGGTATGGATTTGTAACTGAGCAGTCAACTCTGGGGCTTCGGCTGTCAGAAATCAGAGTCTTCATGAAGGAACTCTCTATGAGAATATCGGCGTTAGAACTCCACTTCCAACTAGCATTCATTCTTTAAGAATGCCTTAAAACGTATGCTGAGATGTTTCCAGAAATAAAAATTTCATCTCAGCATCACACTCCCTTGGCATCAAGGCTGCAAGGAAACATGGGCTTCGGGATCAGAGGTCCATGTGGCTGGACAGAAAATACATTCAAAGAGGAAAGCAAAGTGAAGGTGTAACAAGAAGCACAGGTCAGTCTGAGGAAGCTGCAGTAGAAAGGTGGAAGGGAGAGCAGCGAAAGACGTGCAGAGAGGATTATGAAAAAGGACCAGACTCAAGTTCAATTTTTTTTATTTATTGTATTTGTGCATGAGATAAGGCATCACAAGCACCATGTGGACACGTGGACAGCAAAGGACAGCTCTGAGTGAGTTCTCTCCTGCCACCTTGTGATTGCCAGGGGTCAAACTCTGGTCATCAGGTACAAATGCAAACAGCACTAACTATTGAACCAACTCCCTGACTCTCCTTGAATTCATACTTAACTAAATTTAAGTATTAATTCTGTACCCCACCTTTTCTTCTGGAAGATTTAATACATTCAGAATGCTTGGTAATATTCAATGTTTAGTTTTCTAAAGGAAAACAAACTATTATTACTACTGCTATTTCCAAGTAAAGTTACAATTACATTGAATTTTTATCTAATTTGTATCCAGAATATCTTAGACATACTTTTGTAAAATGTCTACAAGGTTTCAGAATTCAAATGCAGATGAGTGTATGTATGGCTTATCACATGATGTTGTTTGAGAAAGATGACCCTAAACTTAATGTCCTATAAAGTAATCTCTATCTTAATTGCTAAAAGTAACTTTCCAATATCATGTCTTAGAAGTTATCTACAAGCCCAGTGATTCAGAAATATAACTGAATTCTAACCTATCATGAAAATTATCTCATCGAGAAATTTGGTAGCAAATGTACATTCTAAAAGAGGAAATTATTTCAGGAACGGACTTTATTAACAGTGGGTAAATTTTTGCCCTTTTAACACAGAGGGAATGAAAAATCTTTTTGCTTAAAATATCACCTGTAATAATTCAACCTTAAAAACTCTCTCTCTCTGAGTGAGATGATTTCACTCAGATTTTCACTGTAGTTCACTGAGTTAAGGGTTCAACCGAATCATCAATGGCACACAAAAGAACATGCATGTTGCCTTATTTGATGATATTATTTCAGTTACATGTAATGGACTTGCTTATAGAACTCTTGTTAATCTCATATCGAAATATTTTGGTGCAGAGTGAATCTCTTGTAAGCCAAAGCTACATGAGCATACATATGCATAGAGACCATACATCTACATGCATATCTTATGAAAATACCCAGCAGGAAATCATTGCAGCCAGTTTCCTGAAAACCCAATAAGATAGCAGACAATGCTTAAACATTTTGAATGCATTAGAGAAAGCAAGCAAGTGTGTCTGTTCCAATAAACAACCTGAGGCAGAGGTGCTGCTGTTGACAGTTGCAAGCTTTGGGGTCTTGAGACACAAGTGCTGTCTTTCAAAGGAGCCCAGCTGGCACACCATCCCATCTGCAAGGCCGATTAAGCTGTTCAATATTGCTCCACCAAGCTGTGGGTAATTATCTTTCCACAATGTTTTTTTTGTGTTGAAATGGGAATCATTTAAAGTTTAAAGTTTAAAGTTTAAAGGAAACAGAGGCTAAACTTTCTATCTAGGGGTGGCAAGGTGTATCTGGCCCACCAAAAAAAGAAAAAAAATGAATTTGGGTAAGCACCAAATTGCTAATCCATTTTTTTTTACTTTGTGCAATAAATACCATGGACAGACACACTACTTCTAGAGACACACTTAGGTTATTAATATTATTTACTAATGACTGGTATTTCTTAAAGACCTATCACCATATTTGCTGAAGAAAATGAATACGTAAGTGCTCACATCAGAAGGTATATAATTACAGATGTAGAGACAAAGCTTTATGTTTTAAAACCTCAGTTGCATAAGGAACTCATTACATGGACCTACATCACAAACTATAAAACATGTATTAGTCACTTTCCATGAGCCAAGATGTAACAAGGACATGATGTCAGAAAGAAAGAGATTTCTGCCCTCAATGAACACTACGCCTTATAATTTTTGTAATGTGTAGTTGTCTCCACGAGTGACTTACTTTCTGCAGCCAAAATCTGTGACAGGTTTGACACAAGCCATAAAAGAGGGATCTGTGTGATGAATGGCCTAGCATGCGCACTTTCTCAGTGGCCAAGTGCCAAGATTTCACCTGGGTGGTTGGCTTCAGACATAGATGTTGCTGAAGTGATTCTTGAGTGAGTCTCTGAAAAACTCCCTGATTCCATCTCCTTTTTTCACTCAGAAGTCTCTCCTTAGCCATCCCAACTGAAGTCACTGCTCTTTTCGGCCCCCAATGGAAAACCAGCAGAAACAAATATAGACCACTAGACATAAAAACTTTAAGATTCAGAAGGACAGTGACATGTAAAGGAGGCAATATCTTGTTCTGGATTTTCATGAACTATCATTTAAGCATGGACTTAGCTCCCAAACAAGGCGCAAGTTATGTTCCTCTTATCAAATAACTTGGGTCTGCCATTTCAGACCCAAGTAACAAAATTTTCTCCGAAGAGTTTTCTTCCATCTTACCCTGTATAGGAAAAAACTACAAAAACATCAAAGAAAGTAAGGTTGAACAAATGACTGTGTCTCAACATATATGTTATCAACTTAAACGTGTTATATGGAAATGGTACATAACTTCAGCCTTATACTTGAAAGCAAAGAGCTCAATGCAGAGGCACCACAATCCTGCTTTCGTGTCTGAGTGCTTAGAAACAAACCAAATGCAAAGAACACATCCACGGCTGGTACTGAAATGAAAGAAGAATGTCTCCTCCGGGTTGTCATAAAGAAAAAAGTGTGCAATGTCATGAAGACTCACTAACGACAGCCTTGCAGTAAACTCAGTGGGTACCAAGGATCTGCATTTCCCATCACTCAGTATAAGCTAACAGCAGACTGTCACTTCACAACTTAGTAAGCGCCCTCTCAAGAGAACAAGAGTATTCCAAAATGTTTGCTTATCTGGCTTAGATGAAGTTGATTAAATAGTAGCCTTGTGAATGGACAGACGGCATGTACTTCAGACAATCTTTCACAAATACATCTTGTCCCAGCTGAGCATCTGATAAGTGCTGAGTGGCAGCTTTGAATTGAAGACCATATTCCCTGACAAGTACCTGGAGTGCAGCTTTTCTGTTTTTCCAGTTAAGCTCAAAGCCATATGTTGTAAAAGCTCCTCAACCCAGAGGCCAGATTGACATTTCCTTATGAGAGCTGACAATTCTGACAAGAACAAATGTGTGATGGGAAAGACATTCCATCTGCACATGGAGATAAGCAAGAGAGTACCTATGGGAAGGGCCGATATTCCTTTTCAAAAAGGAACTACTCTGCTGCTTACAAATGAAAGAATGATTGAGGTACAAAATATTAGTGTCCTGTGATCGAACTTTAGGCTACATTAAGGTCAATAAAACACATGCCCATTTTCAGGTATAGAATTTTGCTACACACCTGCCTGTAAGCATAATGAATTTCCATCTATACAATTCTACTTATACCAGAAACATTTGATGCCCATTCTAATAGATGACTCAGTGGCTGAGATAAGGAGATAAAAGAATTATGGCTGACAGGTTTTTTTATATTCACAGACAATAGAGATGTGTTGGGTGTTAAGGAGAGAAACTCAAACCATGCTACCCTTTCTCCAAATCCCTGGGGTGAGGGAGTCTAAGATAATCCCTATTTCAAGGTCTTCCTCCCTACGAATCTGAGTAGAGGAACTGGAGTGAAGGTTCAGTGTTGAATACCACTTCCTGCTACTCAAGAGAACCAGAGTTGGATTTCTAGTATCCTCAAGAGGTATCTGGCAACCTCCTATAGTTCCAGCTCTAGGAGCTTCACCCTATTCTGGCCTTTATATGTACTGGCACACATGAACACATATTCACAGGCACGCACGCACACAGAGAGAGAGACAGAGAGACAGAGAGAGAGAGACAGAGAGAGAAGTATTCCAGTAAAGGCAGATTATAGTTCTTGTCTCACTTTAATGAGAGTATTTTATCATCTTTTTGTTGCTGAAAAGGAGCAAAAACTGCTATGCATTAGTCCATTAATCTGACAAATTGAAATATAATCTTTATGCAATGGATAATCTTCCTCTACATGCAAAGAGTCTCTCCAAATAATCAATTATATGTGTATATTACAATGTTCCCACTACCTCTTATGTGATCATTATAATTCTGTCAAATATTCATTGTCTCATCACTTTCATAGTAATGTACTATTTATTTTTCTTTATATGTCTCATTTCCTCAGATAATGAAAATAAAAAGCAGTTCATGGATACCATTTAAAAGAATAGCTACGTAGCTGCAAATGTTCACAATCACTAAAATAACTTATGATCTCTAATTAATGGTGTATCAGTTTCTATCTGTTCCTCATGCTAACAGGTAAGTTGTCTTTACTAAGCAAGGCTGTAGAGAAAGTGCGATGCCCAATTCTCATTGAACCTCCATTCAATTCCTTATCATTCAATAGCCGATTTGAAGAGAAAGAAGGTAAGAGTAATTTTACAGGGATAACATCACATATGATAACCTAGGAGCTTTAGTGCTAAGGTCTGATCAAAGCTACACAGAATTTATTTCTGGGAAATTCTACTGTGTGTCAGTCTTGACTATATTTACATGATTCCAATGCAGGTTGCTACATTTTGGAATCTATAACATTGAATTTAAGTAGCTTTCATGTATACTTCTTTTTTATTTGACCAAATTGGCCACACACAAAAAACGACATCTAGAAGTGCTATATACTGTAGACTATTCCATGTGTTTACTGTGAAGATTGAAGTTTATATCTATGTTCAAAGTGGAATTGTTTTGTGATCACATACTGACTGGTCATAGAAGCATCTCTGTGTTATTGAAATCTGGTGAAAAGTTGTGTGTGCTGTCGACATTTTGTGTGTGTGTGTGTGTGTGTGTGTGTGTGTGTGTGTGTGTGTGCGTGTGCGTGTGCGTGTGCGTGTGTGTGTGTGTGTGTGTGTGTGTATGTGTGTAAAAGGTGTGTATCTATCAGAGGAAAGACTTAGTATTTATGTCCCACTCCCTTCTCAACAGGAAGATCCTCATTCCCTACAGAAGACTTTCTGTCCAATTTTCATTCTGTTAATCATTTTAGTTAGTAAGAAGCCATAAAATTAAAATATTATAAACCACTAATCAAATATATCTCATCATAATCTTCTCAAGAATTTTCATTACAAAATGAATTGAATAAATTTGGTTATAATTACTACTAGGTATTATAAGTGGTCTAACTGTGTTTCATTAGAATATTTTCTTCCTTCATTATTACATGCCATCTATAAATTGTGGCCTGATGGTTACCACAACAAAACTAAATTCACCCATTATCTCTCCACGAATCCAGCCCTTCAAAGGATAATAACAGAAAAAAACCAATACAAGGACAGGAGCCACGCCCTAGATTCTGAACTCTTGAAGACAATAAATAAAGCTGAACAGCAGCAAGCATCCATTGATCTCTTCCTGATTCTGGCTGTAGACAGACCAGCTAATTCAATCTTCTGTCATCTTAAAGTCCTCACTGAGATGGACTATACATTTGAAATATGAACCAGAGTAATTTATTTCTTTCTCAAGTAAATTTATCAGAATATTTTATTTCAGCATCCAGAAAAGAATCTAGAGTATGTGTTACATGGGAGGAATATTCTTTCACCAGAATGAAAGGCACTCTAATGCTCTATGTCAACTGAATATCAATACAGGATATATGTGTGTGTGTGTATGTATATATATATATATATATACATACATATATATATGTATGTATGTATATATATATATATGTATATATATATATATACATAATTTTTATCTCAGTACCTTGCTTTTCCTGATTCTCTCAATAAAGAATTTTTGCCTTCTTTAGAATATATATTAGAGAAAGATATAACATGCTAGCTACAGAAATTAATAAACATTCACTAGCCACAATTGTTACTTATCCCAAGAGATAGTGTATGATGAAAGGAAAAGAACAGAGATAGGCATAGTGTCTCTTAATGAGAACTTAGAGTTGATTATCATCACTTGGAAAATTTTGTAGTAGATGTATCAATATATTACTTATACATTTGAGATCAAATTAATTCAACAGGGAAATATTAAAGACACATATAATAATATACACACAAACATATATATATATACATATGTGTATATACATATGTATATATATATATGTATATATATATATATGAAAGTTGAAAGTATGAGTGTGTATTTAAGGAAAAACCCACAAAGTAAGTCAAGAAAAATTCATAACAAGAATTAAGTGATGATGTTACCACAACTTCCACCAGGACCCATACAACTTGCCACCACACAGGCCCTTTCTGTACCATTTCCTGTACCAATTCCAATCTGTTAACCTACCTAGATCCCCTACATTGCTCTCCAGAGTCTATCCTAGTGAGTGACCCTGACCTTCCCCATTCACTTGTTCTTATCAGCCCACCATATTTAGCCCTAATCTAACATCCAGTTACCCAGTCTAGTGTGGCCACCCATACTTGCACTCCATCAATACTTTTGCTTTGCTTCTTCCAGGACCCTTTTTACTTACCCCACAATCAAAAGGTCCCTCCTATAGCAGATCCAAATGTTCTAGCCAGCCAGATCTATCTTCACACTTGGATCAGAAGGCATATATACCCTATATACCAGCCCAGCTCACTCTGTCTACATGATTTCATTCCACACAAACATTTCCAACCCTTAGGGCTACCCTTGCACATCCTCTCTTCTATCCTAATGTGCTAGATCTATATCAGACTTAGAACTAAAAAAGGAATTCCATATGCCCAGGTTTCATTGTGTAAATAGCAATATAAAAGAGAATGCCTGGATTTTCTCTTTAAAACGTATCCATCATGCAGAAATGTTTGCCAGTAGGAATCACCTAGATGAACCCAAAATCATAAAATCTAAAAGAATCATAAACTTGGTCAAAGAATTCAAGGATATTAAAGAAATTCAAGAAAAATAAACAGCTCAATGAAATGAGTGATGTACAAAAAACAAATTCAATTAAAATCCTCAAAGAAAATTCTTACAAGTTGAATGAATCAAAAAGATAGAATATCAGGACTTAAGGATAAAGTCGAAGGTCTAGACCAGCAATTCTCAACCTGTGGATCTTGGGTTTGATCTGGCAGTGCTATTTATTCAAATGCTAAATACTGGCCCCCTGGATCTGGTTGTCCCTCAGATGAGATGATTCTTGTGGACAAGGCAATCTTCATTACCACCAAGTGATGCTGTGTAACCTTGCTCCCCAAGTTAATTGGTCACTAAAAGGCCTGTCATTGGACAATAAATAGGGGTATATGGAATTTCAGTTACCTACCTGGGGTTTGCAGACTAGGAGATAAAGGAGACCAAGCAAGGAAGAGGCTGCCATGAGAGGAGATGGACCATGAGCACATAGCCAGGAGAAATAGCAAATAACAAGGGACATATAATTGGGATGCAAGTTAAGATAGTTCCAAAACCTGCCCAGTATAGGCTTGTGGCTTGAAAACTAAATACCTGGGGTGTGTGTCTTTTATATGGGCTACCTAGAATATTTAATGATTTTTACACATTCTGCACCCCCATTTGGGGTTGAATGACATTTTTGCAGGAGTGGTCTAAAATCATCAAAGAATGCAGATGTTTACTTTATAGTGGTATGTTTAGTTTATAGTGGTAGAAAATTATGGTTATGGAGTAACTATGAAATAAAATGTTTGATGGTGGGTCACATCAACTTGAGGAACTATACTGAAGGGTCATAGCATTAGGGAGGTTGGGAACCATTGGTCTAGACAAAATAAAAAGTGTAAAAAAAAATAAACAAATTTTTAAACAAAGGAAAGTGAGATTGAGAGAATGTGGAACGTATTAAAAGACCAAACCTTTGCATTGACAGGCATTGAAAAGGGAGAAAAATTCTGATTCAATGGCCTAGAGTCCCTATTCAACAAGATTATAGAAAAGAAACTCCCCGAACTAAAGAAAAACACACTTATACAGATATAGGAAGCACGGAGAACACCAAATAGACAAGACTAGAAAAGACAGCCCCGTGACAAATCATAGGTAAAACACTAAGTATACACAACAAAGAAAGTGTATTAAAACCTGCAAGAGAAAAAAAAAACACATATAACAAATAAAGGAAACCCCATGGGAATAACAGATGATTTGTCAATTGAAATGTTTAAAACCAGAATTACCTGGAGTGATGAATGCCAAGTTCTAGGCAAACTATGACAGCTGGCTCAACTGACATATCCAGCAAAACTATCCACCATACTTGAAGAAAGAAAAACTTTTCCATACTATAAATAGCCTAGAAATTATATCCAAAAGGCAAACCCAAGTTAAATACAGGGAACAGTGTTTTGGGCTGGACCCTAGGAATGAGCATTGCAGAGGGACTCTGAAAAGAAATGGGAAGTTATAATTATTAAAACAAAAAGGATCACCAGGAAGACAAAGACCAACAAGAGCAACAAAGAGCAACAATACGGTGACTGTAATTAACACACACATTTCTCAGTTCTTCAGTTCTCCAGGCAAAAGACACAGGCTGACAGAAGGATCAAGGATCAAAATCCAGAAACCCACAAATGACAAAGTACAGAGAGTGAGAGACCTTAAAACCCGCAGGCCTAAAAGTGATATCTCCATCTAATCCCTTCCCTTGGGGTTTCAGGGGCTTCTGCAGAAGAGGGGATGAAAGAGGGGGCAAATGGGGATGGAAGATGCCAAGAAAACAAGGCTTTTTGAACACAACTGGAGATACTCACATATGAACTAAAGAGACTGTGGCAGTATGCACAGGTATAAGCCAGATGGGATCCCAGAGATGAGAGGGGAAGTGGGCACAAACCCCCATCCCTAAACTAGAATCTATCTCCAATTCTTAACCACGTGCCAAAAAAATTAATTGATCTCCAACTGACTCCTCAGTGGGTATACAAATCACATTTAAGGTCTCATGCCCACATAGAATGAACTTAACGGTATTGTTGAAGATTTGTTTGTCTTGTAATAATTCGGCTGGGCTTTCATTTTATTCCTCTCTAGGTCTTTAGCTTAAGTATGATGATTTCTGATTTGATGTCTCCATGGGATTTCTGTAAAGGCAAATGTGTGTGTTTCTATGTGTATATTTATTTCCCGTGCTTTCTCTTGGGGTCTTTTTTGTCTGTTCATTTGTTTTGTACTATTTTGTTTTTGTTTGTTTATCCTTTTCAGGTTTATTTGTTTTTTATTATTTTATTTTATTTTTTAGGCACATAGTAATTTCTAGTGAGAAAGAGCAAGAATGAGTGGTGGGTTTGGGTGTGGGGAAAAAGGGAGGACAGGAAGAGTTGAGAAGGGAAAATCACAATCAGAATATATTTTATGAAAATTTTATTTTCTTTTTTTCATTCATTAATTTATGTTATTTTATTCATTAATTTACATCCTGATGGGAGTCCCCACTCCCCCTTCTTCTCCCAGTCTGATCCTCATACATTCACTAACTCACCCCTCCTCTTCTCAGTCTGAGAAGAAGAGGCCTCCTCAACACTCCCTGGAACATCAAGGTGAAGTAGGACTAAGTGCGTTCTCTCCCACCGAGGCCAGACAAGGCATATCAGCTAGGGGGAAAGGATCCAAAAGTAAACAACAGAATCAGAGACAGCTCACACTCCAATTGTTAGGGGACACCCTTGAAGAACAAACGGCACATCTGCTACTTATGTGTGGGGAGCTCCTTAATGCTCATTGGTTGGTGGTTCAGTCTCTATGTTCCCCCATGTACCCAGGTTAGTTGGCCCTGTAGGTCTTCATGTAGTGTCCTTGACTCCTCAGACTCCCTTAGTTCTTTTTCCAACTCTTCCACATTACTCCTGAAATTCTGCATAATTTTTTGCTGTGGGTCTCTGCACCTGTTTCCATCAACTGCTGAGGACAGTTATGATAGGCTCCCATTTCCAGAGCATCATTAATAGTGTAGGGGTCGGCTCTCTCCCCTGTGATGGGTCTAAAGTTGGGCCAGTCACTGGTTGGCCATTCTCTCAATCTCTGCACCATCTTTATCCCTGCATGTTTTGTAGGCAAGAAAATGTTTGGGTCAAACAGGTGGGTGGCTGTCCCTCTCCCTATTCTGAAAGTCCTTCTTGGCTACAGGAGGTGGCTACTTCAGTCTCCATATCCCCCTGCTGCTAAAAGTCTCAGCTAGCATCACCCCATAGGCCCTAGGAAGTCTTTTCTCCATCCTCACCCTGCCTCCTCATCCAAGGTCTCGGTTTTGTCCCTGAGGCACCACCTCTAACTGATTTCTGTTCTCTCTCCCAGATCTTTCGCGCGCGTGCGCGCGCGCGCGCGCACACACACACACACACACACACAATTGGGGCCCACCTTTTTTTACTCTCCCTACCCAATTCTCAATTCCCTCCATCCATCCACCTCCAATGTCTATTTTATTTCTCCTGAATGAGATTCAAGCATACTCCTATCAGACTGCATGAGTTCTTCTTACCGGTTGGGACATCTTCTGGATATATGCCCAGGAGAGGTATTGCGGGATCCTCCAGTAGTACTATGTCCAATTTTCTGAGGAACCGCCAGACTGATTTCCAGAGTGGTTGTACAAGCTTTCAATCCCACCAACAATGGAGGAGTATTCCTCTTTCTCCATATCCTCACCAGCATCTGCTGTCACCTGAATTTTTGATCTTAGCCATTCTGACTGGTGTGAGGTGGAATCACAGGGTTGTTTTGATTTGCATTTCCCTGATGATTAAGGATGTTGAACATTTTTTCAGGTGCTTCTCAGCCATTCGGTATTCCTCGGGTGAGAATTCCTTGTTTAGCTCTGAGCCCCATTTTTAATGGGGTTATTTGATTTTCTGGAGTCCACCTTCTTGAGTTCTTTATATATATCGGATATTCGTCCCCTATCTGATTTAGAATAGGTAAAGATCCTTTCCCAAGCTCTTGGTGGCCTTTTTGTCTTATTGACTGTGTCTTTTGCCTTGCAGAAGCTTTGCAATTTTATGAGGTTCCATTTGTCGATTCTGGATCTTACAGCACAAGCCATTGCTGTTCTATTCAGGAATTTTTCCCCTGTACCCATGTCTTCGAGGCTTTTCCCTACTTTCTCCTCTATAAGTTTCAGTGTCTCTGGTTTTATGTGGAGTTCCTTAATCCACTTAGATTTGACCTTAGTACAAGGAGATAGGAATGGATCAATTCACATTCTTCTACATAAGTGGAATTGAAACATCCTCACTTAGGCCTTTCTGCTTCTTACACTTCTTATGGTCTATGAGTTGTATCGTAGGTATTCTGTGCTTTTTGGCTAATACTGACTTATTAGTATATACCATGCATATAATTTGGGGTCTGAGTTACCTCACTCGGAATGATATTTCTAGCTCCATCCATTTGCCAGCAAAAGTCACGATGTCTCCTTTTAAATAGTTGAATAATAGTCTATTGTAATAATGAACCACATTTTCTGTATCCATTCTTTTGTTGAGGGACATCTGAGTTGTTTCCAATTTCTGAGTATTATAAATTAGGCTGCTATGAACATGATGGAGCATGTGTCCTTGTGGTATGGTGGGGTGTCTTTTGGTTATATACCCAAGAGCAGTATAGTTGGATCTTCAGGTAGAACTATTTCCAATTTTTTGAGGAACTGCCAGATTGATTTTCAGAGTGTTTGTACAAGTTTGCAATCCCAGCAGCAATGTGGGAGTGTTCTTCTTTCTTCACATTCTTGACAGCATCTACTGTCACTTGAGTTTTGTTCTTAATTATTCTGATTGATGTGAGGTGGAATCTCAGGGTCATTTTGATTTGCATTTCTCTGATAATTAAGGACTTGGAATTTTTCTTTAGGTACTTCTCAGCCAATCAAGATTCTTCTGTCATGAATTCTCTGTTTAGCTCTGTACCCCATTTTTTAATTAGGTTACTTGGATTTTTGGAGTTTAACTTCTTGAGTTCTTTATATATTTTGGATATTAGCACTCTTATCAGATGTGGGGTTAGTGAAGATTTTTTTCCAACCTTAATGTTGTCAATTTGTCCTATTGGTGGTGTCTTTTGCATAGCAGAAGCTTTTCAGCTTCATCTTAGAGCCTGAGTCATTGGTATTCTGTTCAGAAAATTTCCCCCTGTGCCAAATGAGTTCAAGGCTTTTTCCCACTTTCTCTTTTATTATTTAGCATATCTGGTTTTATGTTGAGTTATTTGATCCACTTGGACTTGAGCTTTGTGCAGGGTGATAAATAGGGATCTATTTTTATTCTCCTACATACAGACCACCATTTAGACCAGCATCATTTATTGAGGATGCTTTTGTTTTTCTACTATGTGTTTTTGGCTTTGTTGTCAAAGATCAAATGTCCATAGGTGTGTGGGTTTACTTCTGGTTTCAGATTCTATTCCATTGATCAGCCTTTCTGTTTCTGAACCAAAACCATGGAGTTTTTATTACTATTGCTTTGTAGTATAGGACTGAGATGAGGAATGGTGATTCCCCCAAAAGTTCTTTTATTGTTGAGAATTCTTTTCACTATCCTCGGTTTTTGTTTTTCTGTATGAGGTTGAGAATTGTTCTTTCCATGTCTGTGAAGAATAGTGTTGGAATTTTGATGGAAATTGCATTGAATCTGTAGATGGCTTTTGGTAAGATGACCATTTTCACTATGTTAATCCTACCAATCCATGAGCATGGGATTTCTTTCCATCTTTTGAGGTCTGCTTCTACTATTTTCAGGGATTTGGAGCTCTTCTCATACATATCATTCACTTGCTTGGTAAGCATTACCCCAAGGTATTTTATATTACTTGTGGCTATTGTAAAGGGTGTTGTTTTCCTAATTTCTTTCTCAGCCTGTTTATCATTTGTGTATAGGAAGGCTACTAATTTGTTTGAATTAATTGTATATCTTGCCACTTGGCTGGAGTTGTTAATCAGCTGTAGGATTTCTCTGGTGGAATTTTAGGGTCATTTATGTATATTATCATATCATTTGCAAATAGTGATACTGTGACATTATCCTTTCCAATTTGTATCCCTTTGAACTCCTTTTGTTGTCTAACTGTTCCAGCTAAAACTTTGAGTACTATATTGAAAATATTGGGAGAGAGTGAGCAACTTTGTCTTGTCCTGGATTTTAGTGGGTTGCTTCTAGTTACTCTCCATTTCATTTGATGTTGGCTGTTGGTTTGCTTTATATTGCTTTTATTATATTTAGGTATGTGCCAGGAATTTTTGATATCTTCAAGACTTTTAATATGGAAGGATGTCATATTTTGTAGAAGGCTTTCTCAGCACCTAATGAGATGATCATTCAGCTTTTCTCCTTGAGTTTTTATATAGCAGATAATGTTGATGGATTTTTGTGGATTGAACTATCCCTATATCCCTGGACTAAAGCCTATTTGATTGTAGTGAATGATGGTTTTAATGTGTTCCTGGATTTGGTTTGCAAGAATTTTATTTTGAGTATTTTTGTGTAGATGTTCATAAGCTAAATTAGTCTGAAGGTCTCTTTCTTTGTTGAGTCTTTCTGTGATTTAGATATTAGGGTGGCTGTGGGATTATACCATGAATTGGGTTGTGTTCCTTCTGTTTACATTTGTGGAATAGCTTGAGGAGTATTAGTATTAGCACTCTTCAAAATTCTAGTAGAATTCTGCACTATGACCCAGGGCTTTTTTTATTTTTATAATGGGAATGTTTAGATAGTTAACCTGATCTTGATTTAACTTTGATAAGAGGTATCTGTTTAGAAAATCATCCATTCTTTTAGATTTTTGTGGAGGACGGGCTTTTGAAGTATGACCTAATGATTTGAATTTCTTCCATTTCTGTGGTTATGTCTCCCTTTTTATTTCTGATTTTGTTAATTTGGATACTGTCTTTGTGCCCTTTAGTTACTTTAAAGGTTTATTTATTTTGTTGATTTTCTCAAAGAACTAGCTCTTGGTTTTGTTGAGTTTTTTCTTTTGTATCATTCTCTTTGTTTATAACTGGTTGATTTCAGCCCTGAGTTTGACTACTTCCTGCAGTCTACTCCTCTTAGGTGTGTTTGTTCCTTTCTTTTCTAGGGCTTTCAGTTGTATTGTTAAGTTGCTAGTATCGGATCTCCAATTTCTTTATGAAGACACTTAGTGCTGTGAATTTTCCTCTTAACACTGCTTTCATTGTGCCTCATAAGTTTGGGTATCATGTGTCTTCATTTTCGATGAATTCTATGAAGTCCTTGATTTCTTTCTTTATTTCTTCCCTGACCGAGTTATGATTGAATAGAAAGTTGTTTAGTTTTCATGAGTATGTGGGCTCTTTGTTGCTTTTGTTGTTATTGAGGTTTAGCCTTAGTCCATGGGTAGAATGCATGGCATTGTTCCAATCTTCTTATATCTGATGAGGCTTGTTTTATGTCTGATTATATGGTCAGTTTTGGAGAAGATACCATGAGGTGCTGAGAAGAAGGTATATTCTTTTGTTTTAGGGTGAAATGTTCTGTAGATATCTGTTAAATCCAGTTGGTCCACAACCTATGTTAATTTTACTTTGTCTCTCTTTAGCTTCTGTTTCCATGATCTGTCCATTGGTAAGAGTGGAGTGTTGAAGTCTCTCACTATTATTGTGTGAGGTTCAATGTGTGTTTTGAGTTTTAGTAAAGTTTCTTTTATAAATGTGGGTGTCCTTGCATTTGGGGCATAGATGTCCAGGACTGAGAGCTCATCTTGGTGGATTTTTCCTTTGATTAGTATGGGGTATTTTTCTCCATCTCTTTTGATAACTTTTGGTTAAAAGTCTGTTTTATTGGATATTAGAATGACTACTCCAGCTTATTTTGTGTGACTACTTGCTTGGAAACCTTTTTCCAGCTTTTTACTCTGCAGTAGTGTCTGTTTTTGTCACTGAAGTGTATTTCTTGTGTGCAGCAAAACAATAGAACCTGATTATATATCCAGTCTGTTAGCCCATGCCTTTTTATTGGGAAATTGAGTCATTGATGTTGAAAGATGTTTAAATTGGTTATGTCATGGAATATCTTGGTTTCTCCTTCTATGGTTATTGAGAATTTTGCTGAATATAGTATTCTGGGCTGGCATTTGTGTTCTCTTAGGGTCTCAAGTCCCTATTTTTAATGATGGTTCCTAAATGCTTTAACTTCCCTTTCAGCCTACTACCCACCAGAAGTAGTGGAAAAGAAAGGATACAGAGGAGTGGACCTATTTAGACATGTTCTTTGGAGCAACTCCCTCCTGTGTTGTCTGGAAATTAGCAATTCAGTTCACTGGTCAGCAGCTAGATCCACTTGAAACATTTCACAGATACCCCAACAGACCAGTTCCATAAAGTCAGGACAGCAAACCTGAATCAGCAGTGATGCCACTACCCAACAGAGACAGCCAGGCCTCAGCCTGGAGGGACCAGGGCCAACACAAATGCCAGGAAAAGTTCTCAGCTGTGCCTCTCTCAGTGAATTGATGATCAGCAAAGATAAGAGACCCACGAGCACTGCACAGCTAGCTCTATAAGCAAGCTTAGCTCAGCCTCTATCACTGTCTGTTAAGTCCTGTTTATACCCTCCAAACATCACATGTCCTCCACTGGTCTTGCCTCAGCTTGAGTCTTTCCTCAGCATAAGCATCTGTCCCACAAATGAGTCTACCTTAGCTGACATCTCTTTACCAAACCACCCAAGTCCAGGGAATCGGCAAGGAACTGCAGCACACACCAGAAATTTTTTGGTGCATTTCTCTCTATGGAGTCCAGAAAGTGCAGCTCAACTATGAAAATAGACTATAGTGCTATATCCACTCTGGTAGTGACACGCATGACAGGCCAAAAGCCTGGATGCAGTTCTGAGGTGAAGAGTTTCACAGAAACTTAGTCGCCTGGAACTGTGACATTCCATAGCACATATGCTCCAACTTTGTCCTTGCGAATGGATCTGTGTGCTTCCTTTCAGTATTGTTTTGTTATAGGTGCCTCCAAGCAATGACTTGCCAAATACCTAAGCAAAATTGAACTTTGCTTCCTGGCCTTCACCAATGCCCTAGGTAGTCCTTGAGCCGACCATGGGCTTGGAATTCAGTAAGAATATTGCCTATTCAGTGACATTCAGAATTGCCTCTAGAATTGCAAGAGAGATAGTGAAAGAAATCTGACATTACTATCTACTACATAGAGTTAGAAATCTCAGGGCAAGCTTAGCAACGTAAGTTTAGAATTCTTATTATAGTTATGTATGGCAGACTACATTACTTATTAGTAGAAAGTCCCCACTCACTCTCACTTAAAATAAAAGCCAAGGCGCTCCCATATACAGGAATTTACAATGGTTTAGGAAGTAGATCAGGCTGTGGTTTTAGAGTATTGCATTATTCATGGGAAGGTTAGCTAGAGCAGAACTAATTAGAACCATGACTTGGGCATGAAGCCCTTGCCCTGGGAGTATAAAGACCTCACACCTGGCTTCTAAGAATATAGCTGACCTTATATAGAGCTCACTTTGTCTCAGTTGTTTTATTGCCCAGTTCCTGACAGTCTTTATGTTTACATTCCTCTGCTTTGTGTAAGACTCATTAAGCATCCGGTAATCTCATTTGTACCTTGCCAATGTCACCTAACTTCCCTATTTTCTTCTGTATAAAAAGTTTGATGCTCGATTTGACAAGTTACATTCAGATTCAGCACACTCCCTTGTGTCCTGTCTGTTTGTCACCCCATTTTCACCGACTCTATGCCCATCTGTCTGAGACCCTGATTCCCACGGATTGAGGGGGGCCGATTGAGCCCAATTCGTGGCATATAGACCAATACATTTGTGTCATTAGCAAAGAATCTTTCATCATCTGTTCTTTCACATGCTTGCTTTAGCAGAAGACTTGTGTTTTCTGCAGGGTAATAAATATCAGGACTACAGGGTGTATACCTAAACAAAATAAAGGCAATACACAGAAAGCCAATAGCCAACATCAAATTAAATGGAGAGAAACTTAATGCAATTTCACCAAAATCAGAGACAAGACAAGGCTTCAAATCTCTCCCTATCTAATCAATATAGTACTTGCAATTCTATATAGAGCAATAAGGCAACTAAAGGAGATCAAGAGGATACCAATTGAAAAAGATGTCAAAGTATTGGTATTCACAGATGACATGATAGCATACATAAGTGACTCCAAAACTTCTACCAGAGTACTCCTACAGCTGATAAACACCCACAACAAAGTGACTACATAAAAAATTAACTTAAAAAAGACTGGTAGCCTTTTTTTTATACAAATGATAAACAGACTGAAAAGGAAATTAGGGAACTGACACCTTTCACAATAGCCACAAACAATATAAAATAACTTGCTGTAACATTAACCAACCAAGTAAAAAACCTGAATAACAAGAACTTCAAGTGTCTTAAGAAAGAAATTGAAGAAGCTATTAAGAAGATGGAAAGATCTCCTGTGTGAAGTGGAAACGTGAGGGTTCTTTGGAAAGTCAGTGGTGTCAGATGATGTTTTGCCGGGAGAGTGTTCTCCTGAAGTGGACAGATGTGAAAGGGTGGTTTGCTAAGGCAGACTTGTGAAGGAACGTTTTGCTGAAGCAGACACAGGTGAAAGGATGTTATGCTAAAGTAATCATGTGAAAGGATGCATGAGGAAGGATTCTTTGCTAACAATACACATGTGTTGGTTCACCTTACACGCCTTGTTGAGTTTCATTTTTTTGTGACTCCATAGAGAGTCACCCAAAAACTTCTGGTGGTGTGCTAGCAGCTTTTTGCTGCTTCCTCATACTTGGGCAGGTTGGCAGAGTGATGTCAACGTATACAGCCTCATGTGGAACTTTGCTAAGTCAGACTCACACGCTGAGGCAAGATCTAAGGTAAGGCAAGACCTGTGGAGGATATAAGACCTTTGGAAGGAGTATAAATAAGACTCAAGGGACTATGAGAGGGGCTTGCTTGTAGAGCTAGCTTTGCAACACTTCTTGTTCTCATGTCTTTACTGATCTTCACTTCATTGAGAGAAGCACAGCAAAACACTTCTCCTGGCATCCCCGGTGGTCCTAAGTGAGTATTTTAAGATCCTGTACTCTGTTGAGCTGTAAACCCTTTAAGAAATGGATGAATTTCTAAATGCTGCCTAACCACCAAAATTAAATGTATAAATCAGCCATCTAAACAGGCCTGTAACAGATGAGATTGGAATAATAAATGGGCTTCCAATAAAAAAAAAATCCAGGTTGAGTAACCAAATAATTCTATTAGATTTTCAGAAATCTCTATAGTCAGTCTTTCCTGCATTACTAGAAGAAGAAAAATAAATGAAAAGCACAAAATAAAAGAAGGAAAAATAAAAAGAGAAAGATACATGGGATGCTCCCCCAAACTCCTTTTATGAAGGCTGTTTTTCTCTAACAGCAAAATGAATTAAAGACACAGAGAGACTAAAAAAGAAAGCTAATAGAGCAAATATTCCTGGTGAACATAGACTTAAAAATGTTCAATACAATACTTGAAAACAGAATATAGACATACATCAAAAAGATATCTAACATGAAAATGTGGCCTTATCACTGGAATGTAGTGATGGTTCAACATAAGGTCTATTATCCCCAAATGACAATCCCCTCTGCTCCCACTCCTCACAGCCTGCTGCACCACTGCTCTTCAACAGTTTCTTGGACTTCCTTGGTGCAGGTGTCTCCCCAGCACTAATAACTACAAGAGGACAGGCCCTAGGACAAATAGCTCCCCCTCACATACTGGGAGGGGAGACAAAGAATTACTTTCCTGGAACCAGTTTGATTAAATAATGCTGCAGGTTTCACTGGTCTATTTACTATAGATGTTTGTTATCTCTCTGATTGCCAATTAAAAATTTTATAGTTGCTTTTTAACTGAGGACTAAATTCAACACATCTTTGAGGTTTATAATCACTACCCACTGGTTTAAAGAATGGCCGAGCCTTCCTTTTGCTTAAATACTGTACGTCCTGTTGTTAAATTCTACTTCTGAAGTCTTCACTTGGGACAGGGAGACGAATGACATGAATTTTATCCCAAGAATTCAAGTAAAGGTGAAGTGAGAGAACCAGCTCCTCAGGGTTGTCTTCTGGCCTCCAGGAGTACTAAGCATGAGTACACACAAACTCACACACACCCACACACACACACACACATGCGCACAAACAATATTTATTATTACTACTATTAATATTTATTTATTATTTATTCAACATTTTGAAGGTCATTTTAATTTTGCCATTTAATAATAAAATAAGGTAATACAGTCTTGGTTTTGTCTTTTTAGTTTTTCATTAGTGGTACATTGAAATGTACACAGACTGTTGGTAAAACGGCCATTTCTACTATATTAATCTTACCAATCCATGAGCATGGGAGCTCTATCTTCTAATATCTTCTTTAATTTTTTTCTTCAATATGTAAATGTTTTTATCATACAATTCTTTCAGTTGTCTGTAAAGTTACCCCAAGATATTTTTGAGACTATTATGAAAGATATTGTTTTACTGATTTATTTCTTGGTCTTTTATCATTTATATATAAGAAAGCTACTGGGTTTTGTGTATTAATTTCATCTCCTGCTACTTTGCTGAAAGTACTTACCACTATAGGGAATTTCCTCATGGAAGTTTTAGGGTCACTTAAACATAAAACTACATCATCTGCAAATAAGGATACTTTGACTAATGAAGAATACATAAAATCCAAAACGGACATGCCATCCTCTCTGAAATCATGCTGCTCAATATACAGTTGAATGAAACATTCCACACTGAACACATGCCAGACTCTGAGCCTCAGAACATGGATTCCACAGACCTACTTGCAATGTAAGAATACTTATAATAGGTTCCAGGGAAAGTGAACAGAAGCAGGTGAACTTTCTAATCAGTTAGACGAGGAAGCCTTGGGTTAGAGAAAAATGCAAATATAGCTTTAGTATGCCATTCAGGCCCAGCAGCTGCTTCAGTGCACAAACAGTCCATGGCTAGTGTATCTCTCTCACAGCCCTCATATCCATTTCTCTTCAGCATGAGAAATTATTTTTTAAAAGTTTGATGTTTAAAAAAAGCATCATATTGTTTCTTGTCAGACAAATATTTCTCCTTTGTCAATTTTATTATATGTTTCAATCCTTTAACGCCTCCTTAAATATTTTAGGAATGAATTAAATTTTATTGGTTTGCAGTCTTCCAGTGCACTGCTCTTAATAAAGCATTGTATCATGGTGTTTGTCGTGGTTATATCTGAAAGTTTCAGGTGCTCATTGTTCTGTGAAGATAGCAAAAGCAAACTTTAAACACAAGAGTAAACAAACCTACTGATGAATCAAGACACTGAAAGCAAATTTCCAATCACGTTCCATCTTTGTCCTAGTCATTGAAACTTTTGAAAAAGATCAGTGTCTCGTTGCAGCTTCTGCTTGTCAGTTTAAAATTGCTGTCTTCCTAGGGGCTGCAAATCTACATGGGAGCTTTCAGAAAGTATTTTCAGTGGAATTGAATAGACATTACATTTCATAGACACTAGCATAAATTGCTCCTCTTCTTTTGACATGGTTTTCTAACAAATGAAAGCTTCCACCGTGGAAAAAGAAAACTGTTGTACAGACAAAACCATCAATGTCAGATATGGTCCAGAAAATCCAATTTAGGATTTGTCTGAGAGGTCCATGCCCTCTCTCTGGCAGGAGAAAAACAAAGATAAAAGGAAAAATAAAAGGACTCTATGGTGGTGCAATTCATGATGCAAAACAATGGCTGAAGAAGGAATGCAGGTAAATAACATACCAGCATATGTTTCCACTAAGAACAGGACTAGCTCTTAATTGAAAGGCACACAAGGTTATGTGGAAGCTGTCAAGCAGGCCTATTTTTAGCTGCCCACACTAAGAGATTACAGCCTTGACATTGACATTATGGCTATGAAATTGTGACCTGCAAAATAAATTTTTATGCCTTGGAAACCGATAGACAAACCAGGGAGAGAGTGAGCCTGCAGCAGACAGGTGCCCCTCCAGAGTGCCATGAAACCATCTGGGCCTTTTCCTGAGCTTTCCTTTTGGTTTCATTTGAGCTGCCACATCCACTAGTAGAGCACAGAGGAAGAATGCAATCAAATACTTTTTTTTTCTGTGACTATCCTTATTAGTATGTAGGCTCAACCGCTTCAAACTAATGAGGCAGTGTCATTGTGTGAGGCTGCTGTACTGAGTATTCTGTAAGTTTCAGGATGCTGGAAGGATAAAGCCAAAATAAGCTATTAGTTAACTACAAGTAGTCATACGCTATTAATGAAGATAATCAGACAATATATGGACCAGAAAGTGTGGGATTTTAATACATTCACTTTCCTAAGGAATGCATTACTAAGAGCTAAATTTCAAGCATACCATAAAATGTAAATACTTCCATTAAAAAGCGTGACCCAGGAATATTTAAAATTCTCCCTCCTGTCTGAAATTAGGAGAAAACACATATCAACTTCTAATATCTTTGAGAATCCCTTGCTCAATATATTTGCATAATCTTAAAGTTAAAAATAAATTTCAGCATTTTGCACATTTAAAGGGAAATCTAATAGAAATAATAAATTCTGAGAAAATACAAACAGAAACCCTTAATCTTTATCCTCAGAGTATGATAGCAGGAAAATTAAACCCACTATTAAATCATGCCATGAGCATTCTAAAATTAAGCAGAAATGACAACTGTATAATTAGAAATGGAAACAAGAAATATTTAAATCCATCTTGGCATTATTGCTTAGTGTATTCCACTATTAGCTCACTTTTCAATTACAATAACCCTACAATCATTTTGGTCCCGGCAAACACAGACTACCCAGTAAAACATTAGCTATATCTCAGTGAAACCCCAACTTCAAAACATTCCAAACCTGCAAATCATATAGACAGAGGAAAGATTTCTTTTTGTTTCATAGTCTTGAATCTTTACAAAAAAAAAAAAAAAATGCACCCACAGAGAATGCTGGAAGCCTTTTTCAAGTAATCTTTCAGATACTCAGAGGAAGCTGCGCTAAATATTTCTTGAGGATCTGTTTCTATAGCTACTGCCTGAACACATAAGGTTACAAAATATAAATAATCCATTTCATGATACCATAAACATTCAATGCCTCGAATCCTCCAAAATATGTTAACTTTCAACTTTATTAAGACACCTCTTACTGTTTCTAACAGTACAATGTAGATAAGGCTTGATCAACTATGTCTCCCATAATTTACTATAGAATCTCTCCAAATCTCTCTCATGCCTTGCTTTCCCCCTCCAGTATTAGCTACTCTGCCCCTAGCTGTCATGCAATCTCCTCCTCATATTCGTCCACATATGTGAAAAGATCCTTATCCTAGTTTTTCTTAAACTCAGATGATTCACTTAATATTTACTAAGCACCCACTATACATCAGACAGCAAATGTCATAAGTAAATATGACCCCCTTCTTTAGTCATGGAAATAGTATCCTGCTCTGTGTACACGGCATCTTGCCTTTATAATTTTAAGCTGTTCAATCTGATCCTTATTCCTTTGAGACAGGGTCTCTCACTTAATCTGGAGGTACGCTGACTGACAAAAGTCCTCAGATTACAGCTGAGCACACAGGAATGCCCAGCTTTTTATGAGGGTGTTGGAGGGTCCAATTCAAGTTATAATGCTTGTAAAAACAAATATTCTTACCCGCTGTACCACCTCCCCCAGTGAACATTTCTAATGCTCAAAATTTTTTCAAAAAAAAAAAAAAAGTTCCACTGATGTCCCCTTCCATAGAGGAGTTATGCATACCTTCTAATTTCTTAGTCAACACCTGTGTACTCTGCCTTGATTCCTTTATTGTTGATATGTCTGTATGCATATGTCACAAAATATTGGCCTCTGTGATGAGAATACATTTAGCATTCCATCACTTCCCAGAGCCTTTGCAGTGGCTCTACCATTGAGCAACAACCACAAAAATTACCACCCATGTGTGGAGATATAGTGAAATGAACCCTTGGTTCCTTCCCTGAAAAACCAGTCATTCCTTTTCTTAAATTTCTTCTTTATTCAAAAACATTTTCATACAATATATTGGATCATGTTATTTTCCTTCCCCAATTCCTCTCAGAGTTTTTCTACCTCCCAACCCACCCAACATCATGTTCCTCCATGCCCTTCCAAGAACACACACATACACAAAACTAACACCACAACTACAACCACCACCACCAACAGCAGCAAAGCAATAAGACATAAACAAACAAGCAAACATCCCCTCAAACAAGAAAGAAAGAAAAAGAGCATAAAATAAAATAAAATAAAATAAAATAAAATAAAATAAAATATGGAGTCATTTTGTATTGGCCAACTCCCAAGGAAAGGGCATGCCCTAGAATGTAATTGTCATATGCCATGAGAGTTCAATGGAAAAAACTGACTTCCCTTTCCCAGAAGGAATAAATTGCAGGCAGCTTCTTGGGTAGAGGCAGAACCTTATGGTCACTTCCCTTTCATTTCTCTGCGATTTTGTGTGGTTTGAACCCCTCCAGGTCTTGTGCATGCTGTAACAATCGCTGTGAGTTCCTGTGTATATCAGTCCTGCTGTGTCTGGGTGATAGTGTGGGTTTGGAGCCACCTCTGGCTCTTATTATCTTCCTCCCTCCTCTTCCTCATAGATCCCTAAGCCCTGAAGGGAGGGGTGCCAGTAATTGTTGACTAAAATCAACACATTAACAAAAAATGTAATATTGTTCGAATGTCTCATGATAACTTGTCTGAAACATCTTGGAAATTCACCTAGGAAAGTATGTGAGCATTATCTGTGGTTTTGTTACTAAACAGTGCTCCAGCACTGCTCCAGCACCATAGTGGCTCGCCTGCTGCTCTAACATGGTGGTCATGCACACTAATCCTCTGAAACTGTTAGCCCAAAATAAACTTTCTTCAATAAGTCTCCTTGATCATCGTGTTTTATCATAGTAGAAACATTAGAAAGACATATAGGAGCTGGGGAAGATAAAAAATATATATCATTTTTGAAGATGTGGCCATTGATAGGTTTTGCCCATACTATAGTGGATGACCTCACACCCATGCCCCTCTGCTATGTAGACTCAGAGGGTCATCAAATAGAAATGAAAAAGATATGAAGTTAGGAGCAGGAATATTGGATTACAAATGAGGAGACCTGGAAGGGAGAAACAGGAAATGAATGTCACCATATCATATATATTTCTCAAGTGAAGAAAAAGAGCAATAGTCACAGGCAACAGGGGTGACACCCCTGATGCTGTTGCGTTCTCCTTTTTTAACCCAAAGTCCAGAGTGGTTACATGTGAAAAATTAAGGACTATTGTCAATTATGTATCTACAGTTTCTTACTGGGATCCAAAAATAGCCACAGAAACTTTGTGTTTGCCTCAGAAAGTTCAAGGTAAGAAAGAAACCTGAGGCAGATTGCAGAAAGAAAATTTAAATAATCCTTCATAAACCATGCTAATCTTTGCTTTTTAAAGTCAGTTTTGCCAGTGATTCTATGATTGGAAAGAATGTGGATATTGGACAGATATGACAAAACAATTAGCAACTTTACAAACCAGTTCTTGCCACATGAACTGAAAGAATACTGAAGTCTAGCAACAGCTTTTCTTTCTTTTCTTTTCTTTTCTTTTCTTTTCTTTTCTTTTCTTTTCTTTTCTTTTCTTTTCTTTTCTTCTTAAATCGGATATTTTATTTGTTACATTTCAAATGTTATCCCCCTTCCCAGTTTCTGCTCTAGAAATCGCCTATTCCACTCCCCCACCTTACCCTGCTTCTATGAGGGTGCTCCCCCACCCACCTACCCACTCTTGCCTCATCATGCTAGCATTCCTCTACACTAGGGCATCAAGCCTTCACAGGACTAAGGGCCTCCCCTCCCATTGATGCCAGATAAGGCCCCTTCAGCTGCTTCAGTCCTTCCTCTAACACCTCCATTGTGGTCTCTGTGTTTATGTGGCTGTGACCATCTGCATTTATATTGGTCAGGATCTGGCAGAGCTTCTAGGAGACAGCTGTATCAGGCTCCTGTCAGCAAGTACTTCTTGGCATCCACAATAGTGTCTGGGTTTGGTGTCTGTATGTGGGATGCGGGGGTGGGGGTGTGGGGGCGGGGTGAGGGGGGTATGGGTGTGGGGGAAGAGGGGAGTAGGAGAATTCTGGCGCTCTGGGTGGGCAGATTCGGGAGAACTGTGCACGCTTTCCACTTGGCCCCAGACGGGCATCTGGCTGTGTGACCTCACATGGCAGGTGGTTGACGAGGTGCAGCCCCATGTACCAGGTTCTCAGCATCCCACACTGAATACTTCGGAGGAGCAGAGAACAAAATAGGACCCCTAGGGTGACACTCGGGCCTGGGAATAAGGGCAGGGGAAGAGGTGATGCTGGGTGGTTCCATGCAGGCAAGAGTCTTTAGTCTGGTCCATGGCTGCATGCAGCATAGGAGGTTAGACGCAGCTCATTAGGAGAAAGCCTATTCCATAGGTCAGTCTATGGTTTTAGAGCTTTATTATAGAAAGGCAGAGGAAAAGAGAGAAGGTAGAAAGAGAGAGAGACCAGCCATGGCCACATGGAGAGATGGGGGAAGAGAGAGATAGAGAGAGAAGGAAGGTTAGAGAGTAAGAGAGATAAAAGCTTAGAGAGTAAGAAAGGTGAAAGCTTAAGAGAGATCGAGGTGGGGACAAGCAGCCCCTCTTATAGTGGGCTGCTATCTTGTTGTTGCTAGGTAACTGTGGGGAGGAGTCTAGCCAGAATGCCAAAAGCTTGGGACATTGTCTACCTGACTGCTAGCCACATGCCTTTCTTGTGGGGGCTGTATGGGTAGTAACTTCGACAGGAGCCAGGGGTCCAGGAGACATGATCAAATGAGTTCCATCCCATGTAGGTTGAAATTACCACCACCAGATCCCACCTAGGTTCAAGACCTCAGCTTGACTGGAGACCAGGCTGTCTGTGCATAGCCCATTTCCCCACAGATCCCCAGGTGGGACAGTCTCTGAATGGCCTTTCCTTCAGTCTCTGTTCCACTCTTTGTCCCTGTATTTCCTTTGGACAGGAGCAATTCTGAGTAAAAATTTTGGAGATGGCATGGGTGGCCCCATCCCTCAACTGGGAGGGCCATCCCTAACCTCTGGATGTGGTCTCAACAGGTTCTCCCTCCCCTTTATGGGGTATTTCAGTTAATGCCATCCCCATGAGGTCCTGGGAGGCTCTTGCTTTCCTGGCATATTGGACTTTCTGGATGCTACCCCCAGTTCCCCACCCACCTACACACCTCTGTTCAATTTCCTGACATTCTGTACCTCTCCCCTATCTCCTCGCATACCTGATTCTTCCCCCTCTTTTTCGTCTCCTTCTCTTCTTTTCCTCTCAAGTCTCTCCCACCCTTTACTTCCCTTGATTATAGTGTTTCCCCTTCTAAGAAGGACCGAAGCACCAACACTTTGGTCTTTCTTCCTCTTGAGCTTTATATGGTCCATGAATTGTATCATGGATATTCCATGCTCTTTGCCTAATATCAACTTATCAGTGAATACATACCATGTGTGTTCTTTTGTGGCTGAGTTTCCTCACACAAGATGACATTTTTCTAATTCTATCCATTTGCCTAAGAATTTCATGAATTCATTGCTTTTAATAGCTGAGTAGTACTCCATTGTGTAAATGTACCACATTTTCTGTATTCATTCCTCTGTTGAGGGACATCTTGGTTCTTTCCAGCTTCTGACTATTATAAATAAGGCTGCTATAAACATAGTGGAGCATGTGTCCTTATAACATGTTGGAACATCTTCTGGGTATATGTTCAGGAGTGGTATAGCTGGGTCCTCAGGTAGTCCAATTTTCTAAGAAACCGCCAGATTGATTTCCAGAATGGTTATACCAGTTTGCAATCTCTCCAGCAATGGAGGAGTGTTCCTCTTTCTCTATATCCTCACCAGCATCTGCTGTCACCTGAGTTTTTGATCTTAGCCATTCTGCCTGGTGTGAGATGGAATCGCAGGGTTGTTTTGATTTGCATTTTCCTGATGACTAAGGATGTTGAACATTTCTTTAGGTGCTTTTTGGCCATTCATGTTTCCTCAGTTGAGAATTATGTGTTTAGTTCTGCCCCCTATTTCTTAATAGAGGTATTTGATTCTTTGGAGTCTGACTTCTTGAGTTCTTTGTATATATTGGATATTATCCCTCTAGTAGGATTGGTAAAGATCTTTTCCCTATCTATTGGTTTCCACACATAAAACCAGCATTTTCAACAAATGGTGGTTGTTCAACTGGCGGTCAACATGTGGAAGAATGCAAATTGATCCATCCTTATCTTCTGTATAAATCTCAATTCCAAGTGAATCAAGGATCTCCACATAAAACCAGATACATTGAATCTAATAAAATTGAGGCACGTGTGTGGCATGTTACCTTAAATGTAGACAGCACCTTTGCATATACATTACCTTACGCAGGCACTGAGCAGCTCATGAGAGGAAGCCCCTCCAGAAAGCTGCTGTGAGGATCCGTTCTGTTTAGGTTCAAACCAGAAAATGAAGTTCTGCAACTTGGGAAAGAGCACAGCAGTGTCCCCTTGCATATCCAACCTATGACACCACACTCCTTTGGGATACGTTCATGCTTTCCTTCACAGGGATCTGATGGCTCTTTGGCTTTTGTCAAAGAACAGTTCTACATTCTGAAGGTCTCTAATTAAATTCATGGAAGAGCAATGCATAAAATAATTAATTCTATTTCATCTTTGGCAACTATAACCTTTGGACTAATTTGTAATAAGCTTCTTATTCTTTTCTGAGGCTTTCAGGAAACTTGGTCAAATTATTACCAGTTAAATATTAATCATAAAAATAGCTAAACTTTATTGACTGCTTGTTACTTGTCACCAATACTGAAAGCCAATTAAAATAAAATAGCTCATTCAACAGCCTAATAACCCAGTGATATACATATATATATATATATATATATATATATATATATCCCAAAAACATTTCCAACAGGCTACTTGAGAATATTGTTTATCTGTCTGTGTTCCTCCTGGAGTGAGGGCTTGAGGACTTTTAACCATGAGAAGTTCAGTTACACTGCCTTCTACAAAGGAATTACTGAGGGTGTGCAGTCTTTCTAAGTGAATGACAGAACAGTGGAATACCCACATTGTAACAAGTGAGACACCACTGACAGGGAGATGCTAAAAGAAAGTAAGTCAAAAGAGTGTGGTGTTCTCAGACTCCTCAGGGAATGACGCCTCCACTTGGAATTCTAATTTCAGTTTCTGTAACTAAGGAAGAGGAGCAACACCCAACAGCACAAGTAGTGGAGAAGTAGGAAAGAGAAACAGGGCTGTGAATTCTTAATTAACAAGATGTTCAGGGATGCCAGGGCCAGTTTTTTAAGCTGCCATTGAAGGCTGCATTAGCATAGATACAGAAGCCACTGGCTGCTTTTGCTGACTTCAGGAGGTAAAAAGGCTCTTTCCAAAGTCCTCGCCAACAGTGAGAAGGAAATCATTTTGTCTGAAAACCTTAGATCTCTCTCAAAAGCATTTTTATACTGCTAAATGTCTTCATTAGTGGTATGGTCTTGCGCACGCTCAACTGGCCAGGAAGAACGACGCTGCTACAGGATCCTTCTGCACACGTTTATTCAGTCCTGATTCTTCTTGTTTATATCTCCCTTGTTTATATCTCCCTTGTTTTTATATCTCCCTTGTTTATATCTCCCCCTTGTTTTTATATCTCCCTTGTTTTTATATCTCCCTTGTTTATATCTCCCTTGTTTTTATATCTCCCCCGAACCCTGGGCCTCTCACTCTTTTATACTCTCAGTTCCCATCCACGCACAGCAGGCCACGCTACCTCACCAGGCACGCAGCTTCAGCTAATCAGGGCAGCAGGGGCAAATCTCCACCAAATTGGATTCACCTGTATCCTGGTACACCTGCGCAGCACTCAAGATGTTTGTGTCTTATATGAGGAAGTCAGGTGCAAGTCATATGACTTAGCTGCAGTCTCTGGCGCCTTTGGGACTGCCGCCACACCCGCTCCCCACAATTCCCCCTTTTTTCTTTTTTGGCAGAGAGAATGTCTGTAGATAGCCCCCCGCAGCCATGCCCCTTACCCGTCCTTGGGTGACAAACAGCATTGGTTTGATCCCTGTCTTAGGTTGGTGACATGCCCAGGGAGTCTTATCACTGACTACCTCTCTATCATGCCAAGCCACTCCTGGGGAGATTGTGTTTTGCTTGTGGCAGGTGCATCAAAAGGCCAGGATGTTAATGAACCTATGGCCAGATCTTAATTGCTGCAAGCAAGCCTCATGGGTGAAGGTAGAGGTCTGATCCCCAGTGTGCAAGCATAGGGGCCCTACACAAAACCATCCCTTAGGCTCATCACCCAGAGAGGTCTTGGCCAGCTCCCGTGTCGTTTTTCCTGAGGGAAGGGAACTAGGACACTGAACCTTCATGCAATCAGACATGCCTTCCACAGGATGCCAACAGCAGCTATCCTCTGTGCAGTGCTTAGCCTCGCACCCCATGGCATAACGCAGCATAATTTCTTTTAGAGCGGCAAACCGAATCTGAGGAGATTGCCCCGCCTCCACTGCAGCAAAAGCCTACGCTACCATGGCGAAAGTGCGGGCCGCACACTCTGCACCTAACACTTGTGCCAAACACAAAACACACACACACTATAACAAGCATACATCCCAGGGCTCTCATCCCTGCTCATCTTCCCTGAAGCAAGGGATAGATGGCCAGCGGGGCTATCTCTTTAAGGGGAATTCAGGGATCAAAAAGCGTGGAAAGAATATCATGTCGAGCTGGTATCGGCTTCTGGAATAACGAAAGGATCTCTCATCTCGGCTCCATCCTTTGTGCTTGTGGGATCATCCACCACATCCACAGGGGCAACTGGATCAGGAGCCTCATTCTTGCAGCGTCTCACCAATCTCTCCGGCACCCAAAGAGGTTCCGTCTGGTCCTGTGGAAACACACAAACAGACCCTCTCGCCCACGTCAATACCGGATCTGGTCGATCCCCAGGGGAGATGGACACAATACCTCGTGGTAATGAGACCATAACCTCAATCACCTGTGTGTCCATCTGGGGAGTCAATATGAGAGTCAAGTTTTCACTGCTGAGGAGGCATAGGGAGGAGGCACAGAAGCTAATTCGCCTTCCTCCTCCGCCTCGGCTCTTTTGTTTCGTCCTTTCTGTTCACCTGATTTTACTGTGTCTTCTTTTTCCTTTTTCTTTTTAAGCCCTTCTCCTCTTCCGACATACTTTCTTGTTGCTCTGTAAGGATTTTCTGACCTGTCTTGACTGCCTCTACACACAGTTTCAAACAGTAACAGAGTCCATATATCAGAACAAACAAGACCAAAACTATCAGACCTACCCACAAAGGGTCAATGGGAGAAAAAAGCATAACTACACAGCGAGGATCTCTTGATCACTACACTGAGGTTATCATAGTTCCTTAACTTGTCCCCAAACCGGGAACCTTAACTTATCCCAAAACCTGCTTCCTGGCAACTTTATGCTCACCTCTATTTTATCCGAGGTCCTTCCCAAACTCCTGGGTTACTTTGTGCCTACTTCCTGGCAACTTTATGCTCACCTCTATTTTATCCGAGGTCCTTTCCAAACTCCTGGGGTCGCAAGTTTCACTCACCATGAACTTACCCTGCCGGCAACCACTGACTGCTGAAAGTTCTGAACTCGGTGGGGGAGTCGGTTCCCCGTACGGGCCACCAATTGTCGCGCCCACTCTCGACCAGCAAGAACGACACGACCACCAGTCCTTCTAACAGCAGTTTATTCAGTCTTCATCTTTCTTCTTTCTCTTCATCAGTACCGTTCCCCAGCTGAAGAGTTCTGAATCCACGCCGGATCCTTCTCAACAGTCTGTTTTATGAGAACCTTTATTAACCACTCCTTCCCCGTGATGCAGTTCTGAATCCTCCCTGTAGCAGGGGGTCTTTGCTCATGCCTGAAGATGTTTCTTTTCCCTTGTCCTGGGTCCCAGGTCCCGGGTTTCGGCACCACTTGTTGCGCGCTCAACTGGCCAGGAAGAACGACGCTGCTACAGGATCCTTCTGCACACGTTTATTCAGTCCTGATTCTTCTTGTTTATATCTCCCTTGTTTATATCTCCCTTGTTTTTATATCTCCCTTGTTTATATCTCCCCCTTGTTTTTATATCTCCCTTGTTTTTATATCTCCCTTGTTTATATCTCCCTTGTTTTTATATCTCCCCCGAACCCTGGGCCTCTCACTCTTTTATACTCTCAGTTCCCATCCACGCACAGCAGGCCACGCTACCTCACCAGGCACGCAGCTTCAGCTAATCAGGGCAGCAGGGGCAAATCTCCACCAAATTGGATTCACCTGTATCCTGGTACACCTGCGCAGCACTCAAGATGTTTGTGTCTTATATGAGGAAGTCAGGTGCAAGTCATATGACTTAGCTGCAGTCTCTGGCGCCTTTGGGACTGCCGCCACACCCGCTCCCCACAGTATGGCTCAAAGGTTGTGTACTGGCTGGTTTTATGTGTCAACTTGACACAGGCTGGGGTTATCACAGAGAAAGGAGCTTCAGTTGGGAAAGTGCCTCCATAAGATCCAGCTGTGGGGTATTTTCTCAATTAGTGATCAAGGGGAAAAGGCCCCTTGTGGGTGGGAACATCTCTGGGCTGGCAGTCTTGGGCTATAAGAGAGCAGGCTGAGCAAGCCAGGAGAAGCAAGCCAGTAAAGAACACCCCTCCATAGCCTCTGCATCAGCTCCTGCTTTCTTACCTGCTTGAGTTCCAGTCCTGACTTCCTTGGTGATGAACAACAGTATGGAAGTGTCAGCTGAATAAACCCTTTCCTCCCCAATTTGCTTCTTGGTCATGATGTTTGTGCAGGAATAGAAACCCTGTCTAAGACATGTTGCAAAACTCAGTTTCTGAACCTCATTCAAAATGTGTATTTAAGAAATGAAAGAAACAATCTTATGCAAGAAAAGAAATCAAGACAGGCCCTATTATTTCAACTAAAGCTACATTCTCAGGGGTATTGGGAATATTTTAGATGTTTATGGAGAGACAAATTAATGTCAAATCTCCTTTATCTCTAAGGAAAGTTATTGATTAAATAACTATGTAAAATGGTTACTTGTGTATCCATTGATGCAACCTGAAACAGTACCAGATATTAGGCACTTTATTAGACAGCCATCTGATAAGGAAATGGACACATATCTGTAGGCAAATGTAGTCAACAGGTCTTACTTTTCTCAAGTGTACAAACTAGACTAAGTATGAAATGCAATGTATGTATATGGAAGTACTTGAACCTTGTTATACTCGTTGCTGTATTCAATGTCCTGATGATTTCTTAGATAAAAGTTTTCCAAATTTTACAAGAAAGCTGCATCTGTTAAGTATCATGTTCTGAGTAGGACAATGTAGGAATGAACCTGATTATCACAGAACTCCAACTTTAGTTGGATTGCGAAGTATGAAAACACTTAATTACCCTATGCCATACATAATGGTCTTCACAGATACATGATTAAGCTGAAAGAGACTGCCTTAGTCAGTTCAACTTTGGTGCTATGACAAAATAGCACAAACAGAGTGTCTTATAACCAACAGAAGTTCAGCACTTACAATCTACATATAATATGTCTTTGGGGGACCATATTTGTGATCATAGATGACATAAGACTGACAGTTCATGAACTCTGTCAGGTCTTTAGAGAAAGGGCACTAACCCCATTCATCAGACTCATAACCAAATCATGTCCCTACCTCATAACACTATCATCACTGTTGACAGTTGATGGCTGTTAATTTTTCATCATTTACACATTAGAGAGGAATAAGCGTGAGTCCATAGTACAAAAGAAAGCTTTCTAGAGTGGGTGAGATGGATAAGAAGGAACCTGCCATGGCTCAACATAAAAGTTTGTTGGCAGCAGAGATTCCTGATAAGTGGGGATCTCTCAGCCTTCAACAGTGCTAAGACAAAGATCCCAATTATCTAGGAAAGCTCTAAGAAGAAACTATGTAAATGTCCAGCTTTGCAACTCACTCTGGACTCTATGCTTCACAAGAGAACTTCCTACAGAGGTCTGTGTATCTCCATTGTGAAGCTCTTCTCATCTGGATAGCAGCCCACAAGCAATATACACACACAGGGCTCTTTTATGGCAATCAAGGTGACATGAATGTTATAGATCAGCACTATCATCAATCCTCGTAATCCAGACTAAATTTTTAGTCCCTTTAACTTTTGGACTCATCTTATATATCGTCTTCATCCTTCCACACAGATTGATATCCCCTCCCTGCTAGTCACTGAGCCCCGGGTTTTCCTGAATCACAACCTCAACTTCCATTTTTTCCAAAAGTCAGCTCCACACACCAACTTTCTTAATAGCCTCCCACAGCAAATAATGACCATAGAGCTGCAAAATGCTGAAAACACAGGTAGGAAATAGTTGTTGCCTCAAAAGACAAGTTACAAGAGGGAGTCCTTTCCCAAGTCTGCTTGCTCCTAGATAACACTAAAGAAGCATAGACACAGCAGACCCCCGTGTCTAACTAACAGCCTTCCATACAGCTCAGGGGAATTGTCGGGTTCAATCCTCAGCACCATTACTAATCTCCACATTCAACACCACAATGAAGAAATAAACAAGTGACTGACAATGAGCATCTCAAAAGCAGCAGAGTTTGACCCATTCATTAGGGAGTCAGAGCTATGTGTGCACTGATACTACCAAACACCGCTACCCAGTCAATGGTGGTTCCTGCAGTTATTTACCATGTGAGCATATAAACAATGTTTGTTAATAATCTCTGACTGCAGAAATGTGGCTAGGGGAAGCTAATTGCTAGATTCATGATGATGACTCTCATATTGAATGCTAGAGACACTCTAGGGATGAAGTTTGAGGGAGGATTAGAAATAAACAGGGTAAGTCCACTTTGACGCCACAAATTTAGAAAATTTAACCAAAAGAATAGTAGGCTCAGAAACATTGATTAGAAACAGCCAAGCAGGTAAGATATGAGGTTGTTTTTGATGTGTAAATGTGACAAACAGAATACAACTCTACACCTCTGTAAGATTAGTAACCTCCAAGATTATGCTAAGTGTACCCACAGCAGTCTATTTGACTCATGCTACCACCTGCTGCCTGTTCCTGTGTTTTAACTCTGTAATGGCATTCCTCTGTATTATTATCTATCAGTATGTCTTGTCTCCCGAGTCTTAATAATGAGGAAACATTTACAAATCATCCAGTTTTAAGAAATTTGAAAAAAAGGAGTCCATATTCTCTGTTTCATGTACCTCAAAAAGATGCAACAAAATTATTTAAGGAATAATGAGAAAATATTGAATGGGCAGAGGTTGGGAAGTAAGTAATCCACCATTAAAATTTTAGAATTTTTTTTTTATGAAAGATTCCCATAAAAGCATCTGAAAGAAGCCGGGCGTGGTGATGCATGCCTTTAATCCCAGCACTCAGGAGGCAGAGGCAGGCAGATTTCTGAGTTTGAGGCCAGCCTGGTCTACAAAGTGAGTTCTAGGATAGCCAGGGCTATAAAAAGAAACCCTGTCTCAAAAAAAAAAAATCTGAAAGAAATTAAAGAGGAAATGTAAAAGTTTATTTTAATCAGCTCACCAAGATAGCATATAGCAATGAATGAAAAGCCTTAATAATTCTATGAAGTTCAAGGTGAAGAAAGCTTTAATATTTAGAAAGTGTTGCCATGGAGCAGAAAACGAATCCTGGAATACAAAATTGATTTTAGATAGATGTAAAATAGATGTATCCGTGCATGTAAAAATTCAAAGTTGCACTAGAGAGAGACAAGATGACTTTTTGTAAAGCTTTTAAATTCCAATCCCTGGAGTAAAATCTAACTGGAGCCTGAGATTTGGGGCAAGGTTTATCTTAGCATCTATAGTGCTACATTTCACATCCCCAGCACTATCTGTTCTATGATTACTCCTCTGCTCTCAGGAGATTTAATACAAACAAGACTTTACATGTGTTTTGTAGCTGCATGAATTAAGCCTCCTATATTTTAAACTGGTGAGAGGGTGGGGGGAGGGAAGGAGGCAGGGAGGGAGAGAAAGAGAGAGAGAGGAGAGACAGAGAGAAAGAGAGGAGAGAAAGAGTGAGAGAGAGAGAGAAAGGGAGAGAGAGAAGAGAGAGAGGAGAAGAGAGGGGGGAGAGAGAGGAGAGAGGGAGAGAGAGAGAGGAGAGAAAGAGGAGAGAGAGAGGAGAGAGAGGAGAGAGAGAAGAGAGAGGAGAGAGAGAAGGGGGAGAGAGAGGAGAAAGAGAGGAGAGAGAGGGAGAGAGAGAGGAGAGAGAGGGAGAGAGAGAGAAGGAGAGAGAGGAGAGAGAGAGAGAGAGAGAGAGGAGAGAGGGGGGAGAGAGAGGGAGAGAGAGGGGGGAGAGGGGGGAGAGAGAGGGAGAGAGAGGGGGGAGAGAGAGGAGAGAGGGAGAGAGAGAGGGAGAGAGAGAGGAGAGAGGGGGAGAGAGAGGGAGAGAGGGGGGAGAGAGAGGAGAGAGGGAGAGAGAGAGGGGTAGAGAGAGAGAGGAGATGCTTACTACAGTCTCTAGACACCTGGCAATGATTGCATTCTCACTTCCTTTATATAAGTTCAAAAATACCAAGAATAATGAACTTTACATAACATAAGCAATTACTTCCCTGATAAGAAAAAATTGCACTAGTCAGATAAGTGGAAGTAGTTGGTCAGCTTTTGTTC
The DNA here is from genome assembly GCF_000001635.26 of Mus musculus. Classification (NCBI taxonomy): domain Eukaryota; kingdom Metazoa; phylum Chordata; class Mammalia; order Rodentia; family Muridae; genus Mus; species Mus musculus. Next base: position 64,400,804 of record NC_000078.6, read on the forward strand.
CATTACCACAAAAATTAAAATGCCTACCTTTAGGAGCATGATCTGCATAATGAACAAACTTATCATCCCACAGCAAGCATTGGCTTCTGGTTTAGGACCCAGCCTTTCCTGGACAACAGTGACCTTTTCTGTGCTTGGAAAACTATATAAGATATGAGAAGCAATTATAAGAAAATGGGAGTTATGCATATCCTTAGAGACAAAACATAAGCCCATACCCTTCCTTCTTAAAATCATCAATGATTCCATCCATTATTCTCTCTTCTGCCTACTAGCTGTATGTGACCCTGTAAAATATATAAGACATGGGTTACCTGGAGCAGAAATCCATGGTACAGCTCTCCTGAGGTTGTCATCATGACCATGTGGAACATCTCAGTAGTTCAGCTGTTCCTGCATCACCCATATTTCTAGTTCAGTTGTGGTGAAAGCTTCACATTCCACAGACACCTGACTCCTCAGTCCTTCTCTTCCTTCATCCTCACTATAAGTACATCCATTGATTCTGACTGTGTCTACAATTAATGCTCTGCTTTCACTGTGTGCTGGTGATCAAACCTGGTGCCCAGACCACTTGAACTCATGGCTTTACAATTAAGCTGTGACTAAAGTTTATAGGGAAGGAAAAATGCTTCAATCTTTCTACAAACCAGACCCACATTAACTTTCAAAATACTCCACCTGATATAATATGAATGTTTTCAAATAATCTAATCAAAAACCTGATACCCAGGGAAGACAAGGATGAGAGGATCAGCAAACCAAAACCTTGAACACATCTGTGTCATCTCTATTTCTTGAGCAAGTCAGAAGTAATTGGTATAACTCATCATAAAATAATGTTGCAAAACTCATTTGAATGCCCCCCATGACCCACTTCAGAATTCCACATCATAGTGATCCAGAATTCATAGCATGATCCAAAAAGTTACTATAATGAATAAAGAAACAAACCAAATATTAAGTAACAGTGAATAAGACTAATATCAAAATAATTGTCAGATAATTTAAATATATTAGGACTGTGCAGTCTAGATTAATCACATTTTCTAAATGAAATACGAAACATCATATGAAAGCTATAACCTTCAGGGATATTTACTTCAAAGACAAGTAATATAAATCAAGTATCTAAAACTGCAGAGTTTCTTAAAGTATCAATTTATGGGACATTAGTGAAGACTTTATGCAGTTTTGCAACAATCAGCAAAGTGGATAAAGGGAAATGACAATGAATAAGAGTAAAAAAAAAAAAAACACCACTTACCTCAACACAAATCTGTGGTCTCTGTAAATCCAAAGTAGAGAAATGAGTCAGAACGAAGAATGTAAAGAGACACTGTGTCCTGATTTTGAACGTGTCCTAAATGCGATACACTGCCCATCTCTGCTACCACGTGGCTGCTCTTACTTTACTGTGGGAAATAGCCCTATGAAAAGCAGTAATAGTCAGTCATCCTCCCAAGTACACAGAGAGTTTGCACTTCAGTTTCCCATGGGTTGCTGATCCCCTACTGCTGGCAGTGGTCACCTCACAAAATCCTGTTTCATAGACAATAGGAAGGCATAAGTTGCATCACCTATTTTGCAGAATATGCAGAGAATTTATAGGAGCAACTAGCAGAGGAAAATTAAGTAAAAGTTCCAAGTTGTATAAAGAACAGGTGGGTGCCAGAAAAATAAGTTTTGATCCATTAATAACTGAGAACAAAACATCACAGGTAAAATAGAAATCTTTGTTAAGCACCCCAGGCCAAAAGCAAGCTTATTTTTAAATACCATGCAAGTACATTTATGTCTGCTTTATGTGATCTGTTTTGTATGTAGATTCTTCTTGTTTTATGTCACATATTATTTACTCATTTATTCTGTACAAGTATGAAGCCTTTTACTAAACACTGTAATGGTACACATGGGTATCACAAAAATCATTAAGAAATGATGTTTTTTTGTGCCTTCACTGGCATCTGTGGCTTTTGCAATAAGAACATGGAGAAACCACAGGTAGTTTAATCTTCTAAAATAAGCCAGAGCAGACTTTGCACACTGATACCAATAGGATGATGTTGGAGAACTGAAATTGGTCTTTCTGGTCTACAAGATTTGAGAGCTTCCAGATGATCCTGCCACATCTTACACTAGACATAGGACGATGGCCAAACTCACAGCTCAGAAGGAGGATGTAAGAGATAATAAACGTTACAAAATGACCAGTGAGAAACAGTGGTCCTCACTTCAGAGTAAGAGAACTGGAGACTAGGAACAGTGACTGCAAAATCAACCCTTCCGATGTCAAAAGTCCGCCTAGAGAAAGGTACAAATGACTAGTGTTCCCCTGTGGAGCAAGGCTGTTTTACAGTTCCTGTCCTCTTTCCCCTATAGCTGGTACTTCAGAAAACTGCAGTCATTCCTGCTCATCTAGCATATTAACATCCTGAAGTCTCCACCCTCATGGGGATCAAGATTTCTGGATGATTGCTTCAAATATGTTGCAAATTGTCTACAACTTTTCAGTCCTGAGATAAACTACAAAGCACCCAGGCAGGCAGATTCAAGATGCTAGGCAAGGAGTACAGGGCCCTACTGATACCTCAGTGTTGTATTCTCAGTGTGCATCTAGCTAGAAATGGGCTGTCTTAGTTAGAGCTTCTACTGCTGTAAAGAGACACAATGACCATGGCACCTTATACAAAAGAAAATATTTAATTAGCACTGGCTTAGGGTTCGTAGATTTACTTCATTAACATCATGGTGGGAAGCATGGTGGTACAGAGGCAGACATGGTACTGGAGAAGGAGCTGAGAGTTTTATATTTGGATCAGTAGGCAGCAGAAAGTGAGAGTGAGCCATTGGGCCTGGCTTGAGCTCCTGAAGCCTCAGTGCCCTTCAGTAAGGCCACACCTACTCCAACAAAGTCATACCTCCTAATCCTTTCAAATAATGTCCAATCCCTATGAGTCTATGGGGCTAATTTTATTGAAACCATCACAAACGCATGGACCATAATTATTTCTTACAAACTGCTATGGGATGCTGATGTGGGCTTTAACAATAAACGCTAAATAATTCTGACACTAGTCCTCATATAAGGTATCAACCACTTTTATTACACAATCTATGTTTCTAGATTTGCTTAGACAGATTCTTGTTTAGAATACAACTGCTTTCCCATTTGGCTCCTAAGGGTAGTACATAAAAACTGTCAGATGTGTGTTATCTCCTTAAATCTTTGTCATGAACACTCAGAGGAAGAAATTGTTACCTCCCATGCTTGAATTTAAGTTGACTGATAGTACTTTTTGTCTTTGATTGTTCCCACTGTTGTTTCTTCTGGAAGTTTCCTGAAAGAACCAAGCCCAGAGTCCCTGCTGCTACTTAATGCTGAGAAATGTGAGTGATGTATTCACTACAACACAAAGGTAGAAGTGTCACTGCCAGACAAAAGTCTTTTCTACCTAATAACTAAAAACAATACATTCACATGCTTGCCTCTGAAACTCAAGTTCCAACACAATTAGACATGAAAAATTTAAAGAAAGAAGAATGTGCACATAAACTTCTACACTCTCACTTAATTTTGCATCAGAGGGCAGTCTGTAGAGGGTAACTTTCAGGTCCTTTTCTCTCCTGGTTGTACCTGTGGTCACACAATGTACACATATCTGTCTTACCAGCATACCCTCTGCTTTTCCAGATTTCCCTTCTCTTCAGCCTAATCAAGTACAATAATTTGTGAAGGTTGGAGTACTTTCTATTATAAACAAAACTTTCTGTTTTATAGTTCTCTTTCCTTGGCAATTTACATATTAAAAACCCCACAAAGCTTGGATAAAGTGAATGTACCTAAGGTCACACAGACTGTAGTTAGCAAGTCAATTTGAATAGAAACCCATGTGACAATGACCTATTAATTCTACCTCTCTCACATGTTTAGGCCAGAGGTCCTCAACCTGTGGGTCGTGATCCTTTGGGGGTTGAGCAATCCTTTCACAGAGTCTTGACTAAGACCGTGGAGAAACACAGATATTTGTATTAGGATTCATAATTGTAGCAAAATTACAGTTATGAAATAGCAACAAAAATAATGTTATAGTTTGGGGCTCACCACAGTGTGAGGAATTGTACTAAAAAAAATCACAACATCCATAAGGTTGAGAACCACCGGTTAAGGGAACTAAGTGAGAAATTATATGTGAAGAAATTAAAGGTGACAGTAAATGAATATGTATCTACACAGAAATAAATGTTTCATAAAATAAAGCATAAAACAGGGTATGATAGATAAGATCTCACTCTCCACTGAGGGGTTTGTTTATATCAGAAGGAGATGAGACATGCCAGTTAGTACACAAAGATGTCAGGAGAGAGAAAGTGTAACCATGATGACTGATATTAGTAAAGTGCATGTCAAATGCTATCCTCAGGCACATGTGACACTGCATCACAAAATGATGAAATGAGTTTATTTGTGTCTATTTGTGATCTCATTATGCTAGAGTCATGAAAACAGATTCTGAAAATAAATACACCTGGGAATTCCTGAGCCAATTTCATCTCTTTTTATGACCCTTGGAAGATTATATTATAAACATATTAATAGTTTTCAAATCTACAAAAAGGTTGGGTTTTTTTTATCATAAATGAACATATTGGAGTTAGAAAGAGAGACATGTCCATCCTCCAAAGTCTAATTTTATTATGTTCAATTAGCAAGTTTAGATACAAACATGAGCATGTTAAGTGCTTGTTAAGCAGTGATCTAAGACACGTCAGGTGGGAAAGTACAAAGAGTGCTTTTGCAGGTAAGAGGAACTCACACTATATATTTCTTCAGCATCTGGAAATCCTACTAAATATTCTAGATGATACACAGAGAAGCCAAGAGAGACTAGACTAGTACTTGAAGGCCTCCTTTAACTGGCAAACTGTAGACTGAGAAAATCCAAAAGTTTGGTGTGTGTTCAACTATGTTTTGTAATGTTTGTAACTATTTCTCCTTTTGCTCTCATTTGTATCAAGATTAGATTGAATCTGATCTTTTAATCTAACACATATTCCTAATATACCCAAATTGCCTTTCAAAAAAAGAATAAAATTTCATCTTTTACACTAGTGAATCTTATATCCACTTGTTTGTAAGTATATATAGTACATAACCATAACGTGTGCAATGATTAAGGCTCAAGAAAAGAAATTTGGAAGGTCTTATGTGAGGGGCTAGAGAGATAGCTCAGCATTTAGAAGCACTGGATGCTCTTCTAGAGGATCAAGGTTTGATTCCCAGCACCCATATTATGGTTCACCACCATTTCTAACTCCATCCCTGGGGATCTGATGGCTTCTGTGAGCACTGCATGCCCATGGTAAACATACACACAGGCAGGCAAAATACCCAAACACCTAAAGTAATAATTAAATAAATAAAAATTTTAATTTCAAGTTTTAAGCAATATAAAATAAAAATTGCATCTGCATTTAATCAGGAATATTAATATGAGCTCAAATAAAGTCAAATTTTGGTGACAATAAAGATAAAATAATACAGAATTGACACTGTAGCCAAGGGTTAAAATACTACCCAAACTGATGTCTTCAGTTTGATTCTGGAAACCATCAAATAAATGAATGAATAAATAAATAAATAAACAAACAAACAAACAAACCAAAGATTTTGTATAACCTTTCTTTTCAGGCAAATATATACTGCTACACACATACACAAAAATTGTATATTTCCAAGGTTAGGTGTGGAATTTATTACAAATTTTAGAAAAATGATTGTTATACAACTAACAGTCCAATCTAAAATAAAGTACTAACTATAAATAAAACATAACAAGATTGGACATAGAGGAATAGTATATGGTATCCCAAGGCCTACCTGGAAGATGTCTGAATCTCATGGAGAAGGTAGATCTTACCTTTGCAGGGCATGGGAAGTCTTGTCTGATTAGGCCTAAGGTAGTCTGTGATTGCTGACCTGGAGTCTACCAAAAATTGACATCTTCCAGCGTGCAATTTGTGGTATCAGTGTGCAATGAGTACAGAAGGCTTTCAACCATTCACCACATATTGACTTCCTGCTTGGAGGGATGTGGGAAACTATAGTCAGCTTAGGCTTTAAAGCCAGACAATAACTCTTCTTGGAGGACAATGGGTGTAGCAGGAGCCACCAGACTTACTTAAACCTACAGCAGTGTGCATGTGCATCTTCACAGCAGCCTCTTCTTCCTTCATAGTCCATCTAGGATACTCTTTTGAGATAGCTTAACCATATATGCTCTTCAAAGAGAAATTTCTGGAAGAATGTTATTGCTCATCACAGAGATTACAATAAAGGTCGCATATAGAGTTGAGAGGCAAGGAATTAAAAATTGACAGTCAACGGAACTTTATTTTGGCATGTTTTCTAGACATTTTCATTCTTTCAAAAATAACATTTTGAATATTTACTAGTTGTGATTAAAGATTAAAAATATGCGACTCCTGTCTCTAAAAACTGGAGGACAATCAAAAAATGGAAATGTTGAAATCCAAGGCGATATGTGTGTTATAATGTGTGTTTCTGTGTGTGTGTGTGTGTCTGTGTGTGTGTGTGTGTGTGTGTGTGTGTGTGTGCCAGAGCTAGTTCTCACAACACATTTTTCTATCTGGCATGTAGAAAGGTTAACTTTACCGTTGTAACACCATATATTATGAGCTAAGCATATCAAGTACCACTAAAACTATCCAAGTATTTATGTTTGAATTATTTAAATGAATTTGAGTGGAATCAAGTTGTTGGTGCTCAGCATCACTGTGATTTTTTTGAACATTGACATGTTTTCCTGAGAAAACACAGGTTAGTCAAAGCAAACTTAATATGGACTGCATAACCCAACTGCTGTACCTAAGCATAATAAGCTTGTAGGATTATATAATACTCACAAAAATATTACAGTGGATGGATAGTAAATTGTATTTGAACTTTTAGCTAGTCTCAGACTTATGATCTTGAAACCTCTAATTCAATGCAATTAAAATGAACCAAAACACAGCTGAGTCCAGAGGAAAGACAGGAGCTCCAATGTTGATAAAATCTAATAAACAGTCCATTGAACCGAATGGAAATTATGGAATTGATAAGAAACTATATATTGGCTTTTGTTCAACTCATGGGGTTTACTGCAGAGAACATATAAGACTAAAACAGTTAGGGGATTTAAGGTGAACTCCATAGAAGTGGGCTGTATATGGTGTAGCATGTTCAGATGTTCACCAAAGTGTCACTTCAGGAGAAAGGGGATAAAGGACAGCTGGGCAGGTATGAGCAAACATGGAAGCTTGCTTCTGTTTAACCACAACCACACATCATCCCCACCTTGAGGCAATTAGGCCAGGCTTTTAGAGGAACTCTCCCATTACATGCTGTCATCAGTTGTTGCTCAGGCAACCTTGGGACTAGAGCATGGCATGACTTCCTGGCCTATTAGAAGAGGGGCCAGCTGTGAGGCAGCAGCCTTGTGTTAGCTTCTTGTACCTGTGGGAAGCCCTTTCCTTTCTCCACTGTGGAAATAGCCTCACAGGTGTATTTTACTAGACTGCTAGCTACTTCTCAGTGCAGTCAAGTTGCCAATCAAGAAGAGCCTGTCATTATGAACAAATACAAATGGCAAATGCTGAATTGAATTAATTGAGAATCTCAAGTAGAGAATCTCAGGGTGGCAACAACTCTGTCTACTATGCAAAATAGTTGAACTTTATGGGATGTATTTGAAATAAAGCTTTGACAAAATCGGAGATGTCCAAGATGATCAGGAATGGTGTTAGCAGCCACAACAGTTTTATATTTAAAAAAATCACAACAAAAATTAAATTTTGAAAATAGGCCAGAGTGGAGCAATTACAACCTCCTCAGCCAATATTCTGTCTCTAAGAAGAATTTTTTAAATTATAAATACGTTGTATTATTTTCTTTTATGGTGAAAATAAAATTGACAGAAAACAAAATCAAAACAAAGTTTATACCAAATAGACCAGAAAGCCACATAAAATGAAGGATTCTAATTTCGAATATTCTATCAAGTACTTGGAGGAGACACAGTAGTGTCTAGAGCCTCTAACTTCCCCAGATGCCATCACTGCAAGGCTTTGGGAGATAAAATAGACATGAACACAAAACCTTTTCATGAGAGGCAAAACTCTACTGAAAAAAATAAAAGTGGAACTTGATTATGCATAAACAAACAAGAATATGCTGTTTGACAATATCCTAGTGATTTGAAATTTTATCTTCGTAAAAGAAAGCTACACTGGATTTTTAACTTACTTAATGAAGATAAGTCTTTTTACTGACTGAAAAGCCGAAACTTGATTTTCAATTTAAACTAAATATTGTTTCCTGTACTAAAACTAGACCAATTGAACCAATAGTAATTAACCTCTAATTATTTAATCAAGTCCTAGGAATTGTATACACAGTCTCTTACCAAGAAGAACATAGGATCTAATCAAAACCCAATTATGTTTTTACCTCTACTGACCTCTAACTCTGCCTTATGAGGCTAATTTATCCCTTCACCTTTGTGGAGACACTATCAGACCCCATCATTTCCTTGATACCCGTTGAACATGCAGTCTGGAACAACATGCTTCTGATCTACCAGATAGGTTCAGCTGGGTTTTGCTTATGGCCCATTTTGGTCCTCAGAGCTAGATAGCATTAGGGTGGGCTCACCACACTTACAGTACCTAAGCCCACCCAGGAGAAAACTCACATTCCCAGGATGCTTTTGCTTACAATCTCCTCCACCACTATTAACCTGTCCTTAACTTATAACCTCTCAAGTTTACTCTCATTTTACAAGGAAAAAAAATTTCTAATCCACCTCCTTCCAAAACCTCTAAATTGTTGAGACCTAGGTAAAACATTAATTAAAATACTAATGCCTAGTTCACTGTTGCCTGGATATAGCCTGCCATTTTGTGCAATTACTAATATTAGAAGGAAGCATCCTTATATATTGTTTCTGCTTTTCCTAGGAAACTTCCTAATGCCCAAGCTCATTATGTTCTGTACCCTTGGAAACCAATCACTATAGAAGTCAGTAGAACTGCTTTATATAGTTACCCACAGTAAGCTTGAATCTAAACCAAGTACCCAGTCACACTTCATGACCCTGTGTCTAAGCCCTTATGATATTTGCTTTTATGAGATGCCTCTGAGATGAACCCCAACGTAAAAGAGACACCTGCATCTATTTAGAGTAAGGATTCTATTTTGAGTAGTGGTTGAGTAAAGTATAAGTTCTCAAGACCTCCCTGGGAACTGGCATCCTACTTGGCATAAGGAGATATGTGCATGGGTAACTGACATCCAGGTTGGAAAGTTCAGGCATGGATGTTAGACAATGTTAAGTTCCCTACCGCAGTTGAATACCCCAATCAATGCAAGCAGTATAAATATACAACAAAGTCATGATTCTAAGGGAATCCCCATAGCTCTAAATCCTGATTGGTGAAATAACTTGGCACAGATGTTTGTAGATCTGTGCCCTATAGGATCTTGACTCAACATCACAGTCAGCTCCCAAGTCAAACGTGTAGCCCTGATCAGTCAGGCTTGGTGTGTGGCATTTAATCTGAGTGGTCTGTGTGGCAATTTCTAGACCCTGACACAAATTTACAATTTTTATGTTTTTCACCATTTAGGCCAGTAGAATTCTAGCATCTTATGCACAATCTTTGGGTAGTTTCAATAGTAAGGGCTCCCCAATTTCAATAAAATAAAGTAGATGAAAGAATTACATAAATTGACCCCACTCAAAAGGAGCAGTTACCCTAATTCTTGGGAAATCTCCAAGGTTCTGTAGGCTCTATTGCTTCCATTTAGGAGCCCTCTTGGAAACTGCCCTAGTTTCTGACATAAAAATTTGACCAAAACAAGTAGCTAGACTCCTAAGTAAAAGATGACCCTCCCTTCTTTGTCTACAAGTGCCTATAAAGATGTCTCCCCTTTTATTTTAAAGCAAAATTACCTGTATAGGCACGAACTTTGCTTGATCATTGTAAGTAGGTTAGAGAAGACTAATGCAAAGGTCACCTAACACAATCTTTTTAGCCTCATTAAACTCAATATTTAAGGAGAATCACTTTCTTACTTGAAGTGCTCATGTAATTATTTTAATTTTGCTTCTTCCTATGAGTATGGAACTATTCAGAGCCAGGTAGTAAAAAGAAGTCTGCAGTGGAAATACACACAGTCTTAATAAGAGCTGGATAATTAGCTTACAGGATTGAGCCAATACATTTTCCTCAAATTAACAAACTTTTGCACTCAACCACAACTCATAAGATTTCCCTATAATTTGCCTTCCATATTTTAAAATCTCTAAAAATATACTTAAAGCTGCACAGCTTGTAAACCTAGGGCTGAGCTAATATTTTTATGTTCTTTCTTCACTGAAAAACGCTATCAAGGGAGCCTAGCAGGGTATGAAATTTTTCTTCAAAAGTAAAGATGTCACAACATTACACTAGGAAGCTAAAATGCTACATTCACAAGTGTCGTATTGCAAAACCTGTACAAGCAATCAAAATGGTTTCACTTTTGTCTAAAGTTATTATAAAGCAAATCAAATTGTTTTATGTAAAACTGATTCCTCAATAATCTTTCTTTTTGTTGTCACTTAAAGATGATCAAAATAAAAATCTTTTTATTCTATATATTGTGATAAAATATGGCAGGACTCATAGGAAATGCCAATTTTATTTATTAATAAATTGATGCAGAAAGTAGGTGTCCATTCTTTCACCACCTGAACTGATAAATTGTGATTAATACCAGCCATCATAAAAGTTTGAGGTAAAAAAAAATAAAACCTATTTAGTTTCAGGGAAATGTAAATACCTACCCTCACCCCCTCACACATAAAATTTAATGGTGTATTTTACTAAGAAATCAATAGGCAATCAAACTCACTTCCAGTATGAATTACATAGCAATCACCTTTGCAATATTTACAAATCAACAGTTTCAGTGAAGGAGCAGTAATCAAATCTTGCTTTCTTCACTATTTTAAGATAACATAATTTAATCTAAATATATCAAAATTTTAGAAGACATTTTAATCTTCCATTGCCTAATGGAGAAGATGATGAAAGCAAAGCTCATGTTGGGGTGCGAAGTGGTGAGTTAATGTATGAGACTCACGCAGTTTAGGTGAATGAAGTAGAGGCAAGTTTAAATTTCTTTTTAGCATGTGCATGAGGCGTACAGCTGAAAGAAAGCAAGAATTCAGCCTCTGATTATTTCTACAGAGGTGAGGAGAACATAGGAAATAACCACACATTTGCCTTAGTTGGTAGTATACAGCTTGCAAGTACTTCTGTACCATCCAACTTCTTTTCATGTTGTCTTAACACTGAAGCTCAATATCGCAATAAAACAATACAAAACTGAGAAAAATGCATCACCTCTACATTTCTTTGTCCTTCCAGTAATATTTCTCAAAGATAAATTGAATAAAACTCATCACAGAAATTTCTTAAAATTAGTTTATTACATAAGCTATCACCAAACTACCACCAAAGACTTAATCAAGAAACTACATTTTGAGAGATGCATCAATTGGTAAGTTTGAAACTACACTAGAGAAATGCTGATCTAATTTTGGAGCTCATAATGACAGGGAAGCTATTAATATAATCAAGACTACAGTCAACTTCAACATCTGACCTCCTGAGAAACTGGTAAGAAGTTTAAAAAAGCATAGAAATAGATAATATAAGCTAATGATAGATCAGGTAGATAGATAGCAGATGATACAGATAAAAGATGACGATGAAGATAGATAGATGATAGATAGATGGATAGATAGATAGATAGATGATAGATAGATAGATAGATAGATAGATAGATAGATAGATAGATAGATAGATAGATGACAGATGGATATGAAGAGATGATAGACTGATAGATGAGTGACAGATATAAATTAATGATAGAGACAAATAGATGAGTAGACAGATTATAACATGTAGATATATGATAAGGTAAATAATAGATTAGGTAGACAGATAGATGGATACATACATACATACATACATAGTCAGAGGGTAAAAATTACTGGATTTGATCAAGACACATTGTCTGCATGTATAAATGTCTTTAAAAAGAAAGGCATTAGCTAACCAAGGACTTCAAAAATTTTGTCACTAAAATTAAGTCTACACATTTAATTAATATTTACATGAACATTAGTAGTTAACTAAAAGAAAGGTACTTTCTTTGGCTACTTGGTGACGTGAAATAGCTCTTTCAATTTCTTCCCCATCTCCATCACTCTAAGTCAGAACCAGAGTACTACTTCTTTTGTAGGCATTTTTTCTTTTTTTATTAATTATTTTATTTATTTACATTTAAAATGTAGCATTCTTTAAAAACAAAAAACAAAACAAAATCTCTTGTTAATTCTTTCCAGACATTTCTTTCATTTTATCAGTCTATTATTTTGTTATCTCATTCCTGTGTCATCTATCATGCAGGTATAGTATGGTTTAAATATCTTTCTTACTAAAATCATTTTGAAATTCATTTGCCACTGTGGTGGTATGATAATGTATTTAGTTCATTAGGGAATCCCCATTATTAATTTCATAATGGTGTTATTATACAACTGCATCTCTGGTGGAAATAGATTGTTGACAAATGGATTTTTCTGAATGCCCTCTCCCCAAGAACTTAGTTAGCCATGTTATGTTGCAAATAAAATGTGCTCATCCAATGTAAGCTCCTGGACTTAGCCCCCAGAACCATTAACTAGATAAGTTTCTATTGCTTACAATTACCTAATACAGTATTTTTTACAATGCCAGAGAATAGACTGGATAAGTAAGCTCTGTGGTATGATTCAAAGGTACTCCACAAGACTTTGTGGCTTCCCCATTTCCTCTAACATGCCTCTGTGATTTTAGATATGTTTCCTCTCATATAAACTGTTTCCTTGACCCTGCAATTTTATGTTTAGGATTTATGAATATAGATAAAGTTTCTACCAGTTAGAAATTTTTCCAAGATAGATAGTAACTAACTGCTTTGAATGCTACCTTTGTTACCTAACATACATAGATGAAAGCTTTTTTACTTCATACAGGTAAAAAACTTTATGAGTAGACTCCATTCACTCAGAATTTAAACCTAAAATTGACAAACAGGATCTCATAAAATTAAGAAGTTCTGAACAGAAAAAGTGACAATTAACATTTTCAAGAGAAAGAATAGAACTGAATCTTGGCCACTTCCATCTCTGATAGAGAGCTGATATCCAGAGTATGTAAAAAACTCAAAAGACAAAGAATTAAGATTTTGAAAATCTTTTTTTTCACTTTTTATTAGTTATTTTCTTCATTTACATTGCAAATGCTATTCTCAAAGCCTGCTATACCCTCCCCCCACTCTGCTCCCCAACCCACCCACTACCTCTTCTTAGCTCTGGCATTCCCCTGTACTGGGGCATATGATGTTCGCAAGACCAAGGGCCTCTAAATCTTAATTGTTCATTTTTCTAAAGGGACAATGGGTCTGAACAGAGATGTCAGAAGACATAAAAGTAGTTTAGAAGTAACTCATAGTATTCAATAGCTGTAAAGTTTGAGAAATTGAAAATAAATCCTCTCTGAAATTTCATCTTACATTTGTCAGAATAGCCAAGATCAAGCAAACAACTGACAAAACAGGCTGCTGAGGATGTGTGGCAAGGTAAGTCTTATTCATCACTGGTGATATTGAAAACCAGTTAAACCACTATAGAAATCAGTGGGGATAATTCTCAAGAAATTATATTAAAAAGAAAAAATGAATTAGACTTTTACCCATAAATCAGTAAAAGATTTTAAAAATATAAATAAATAAATAAATAAATAAATAAGCAAGTAAATAAATAAATAAATAAATAAATAAATAAATACAATTCAAAGAATCAACCAAACCAGGATCTGGTTCTTTGAGAAAATCAACAAGACAGATAAACCCTTAACCAAATAACTAGCGGGCACAAGGACAGTATCCTAATTAACAGCATCAGAAATGAAAAGGCGGCATAACAACAGATCCTGAGGAAACCCAAAACCCCATCAGATCCTACTACAAAAGGCCATACTCAACAAAACTGAAAAACCTGGATGAAATGGACAACTTCCTAGACAGATACCAGGCACCAAAGTTAAATCAGGATCAGATTAACACTCCTATTTCCCCTAAAGAAATAGAAGCAGTCATTAATAGTCTCCCAACCAAAAATAAATAAATAAATAAATAAATAAATAAATAAATAAATAAATAAATAAAAAGCACAGGACCAGATGGGATTAGTGCAGATTTCCATCAGACCTTCAAAGAAGACCTAATTCCAACTTGCCTCAAACTATTCCAGAAAACAGAAACAGAAGGTACTCTACACAATTCATTCTATGAAGCCACAATTACTCTAATATTTAAACCACACAAAGATCCAACAAAAAAAGAAAACTTCAGACCAATTTCCCTTATGAATATCGATGCAAAAATACTAAATAAAATCCTCACAAAACAAATCCAAGAACACATCAAAACGATCATCCATTATGACCAAGTAGGCTTCATCCAAGGGATGCAGGGATGGTTTAATATACGGAAATCCATCAACGTAATCCACTATAAAAAAAAAAAAACTCAAAGACAAAAACCACATGAACATCTCATTAGATCTGAGAAAGCATTTGACAAAATCCAACACCCCTTCATGATAAAAGTCATGGAAAGATCAGGAATTCAAGGCCCCTACCCAAACATAACAAAAGCAATATACAGCAAACCATTAGCCAACATCAAAGTAAATGGAGAGAAGCTGAAAACAATCCCACTAAAATCAGGGACTAGACAAGGCTGCCCACTTTCTCCTTACCTATTCAATATAGTAAGTGAAGTCCTAGCCAGAGCAATTCAACAACAAAGGGAGATCAAGGGGATACAAATTGGAAAGGAAGAAGTCAAAATATCACTATTTTCAGATGATATGATAGTATATATAAGTGACCCTAAATATTCCACCAGAGAACTCCTAAACCTGATAAACAGCTTAAGTGCAGTAGCTGGATATAACATTAATTCAAACAAAACAGTGGCCTTTCTCTCTACACAAAGGATAAACAGGATAAGAAAGAAATTAGGGAAACAACACCCTTCATAATAGTCACAAATAATATACAATGTCTTGGTGTGACTCTAACTAAGGAAGTAAAACATCTGTATGACAAGAACTTCAAGTCTCTGAAGAAAGAAATTGAAGAAGATCTCAGAAGATGGAAAGATCTCCCATGATCATGGATTGGCAGGATTGATATAGTCAAAATGGCTATCCTGACAAAAACAATCCACAGATTCAATGCAATCACCATCAAAATTCCAAATCAGTTCTTCACTGAGTTAGAAAGGGCAATTTGCAAATTCATCTGGAATAACAAAAAACCTAAGATAGCAAAAAAATCTTCTTTTTTATTTATTTATTTTTTAATTAGGTATATTTCATTTACAGATAGCATTGTAAATGCAATAACCCTTCTTAACAATTAAAAAACCTCTGGTGGAATCACCATGCCTGACCTCAAGCTGTACTACGTAGCAATTGTGATAAAAACTGCATGGTACTAGTACAGCAACAGACAGGTAGAATAGAAATGAAGACCCAGAAATGAACCCACACACCTATGGTCACTTGATCTTTGACAAGGGAGCTAAAACCATCCAGTGAAAAAAAGACAGCATTTTCAATAAATGGTGCTGGCACAACTGGCGGTTATCATGTAGAAGACTGCAAATTGATCTATTTTTATTTCCTTGTACAAAGTTCAAGTCTGGGTGGATCAAAGAACTCCATATAAAACCAGAGACAATGAAACTTAGAGAGGAGAAGGTGGAAAAAACTACAAAGACATGGGCACAGGGGAAAAATTCCTAAACAGAACAGGAATGGCTTGTGCTGTAAGATCAAGAATCAACAAATGGGACCTCATAAAATTGCAAAGCTTCTGTAGGGCAAAAGATACTGTCAATAAGACAAAAAGGCCACCAACAGATTGGGAAAGAATTTTTTTGTTTGTTTGGTTTTTTTAATTAGGTATTTTCTTCATTTACATTTCCAATGCTACCACAAAAGTCCCCCAAATCCTCTCCCCCCACCCCTCCCACACACACCCACTTCTTAGCCCTGGTGTTCCCCTGTACTGAGGCATATAAAGTTTGCAAGACCAATGGGCCTCTCTTTTCACTGATGGCCGGACTAGGCCATCTTCTGATACATATGCAGCTAGAGACAAGAGCTCCGGGAGGTACTGGTTAGTTCATATTGTTGTTCCACCTATAGGATTGCAGACCCCTTTAGCTCCTTGGGTACTTTCTCTAGCTCCTCCATTGGGGGCCCTGTGATCCATCCAATAGCTGACTGTGAGTATCCACTTCTGTGTTTGCTAGGCCCCAGCATAGCTTCGCAAGAGACAGCTATATCAGGATACAATTTTCAAAACACATGAAACTGGGAAAGAATTTTTATGAATCCTAAATCTGATAGGGGACTAATAGCCAATATATACAAAGAGCTCAAGAAGCTGAACTCCAGAAATTCAAATAACCCCATTAAATAATGGGGTACAGAGCTAAACAAAGAATTCTCAACTGAGGAATACTGAAGGGCTGAGAAGCACTTGAAAAAATGTTCAACATCCTTAATCATCAGGGAAATGCAAATCAAAACAACCCTGAGATTCCACCTCACACCAGTCCGAATGGCTAAGATCAAAAATTCTGGTGACAGCAGATGCTGGTGAGGATGTGGAGAAAGACAGACACTCCTCCATTGTTGATGGGATTGCAAGCTGGTAAAACCACTCTGGAAATCAGACTGGTCGTTCCTCAGATAAATTTGACATAGTCCTACAAGAAGATCTAGCAATTCCTCTCCTGGGCATATACCCAGAAGATGTTCCAACTTGTAATAAGGACACATGCGCCACTGTGTTCATAGCAGTCTTATTTATAATAGCCAGAAGCTGGAAAGAACCCAGATGTCCCTCAACAGAGGAATGGATTTAGAAAATGTGGTACATTTACACAATGCAGTACTACTCAGCAGTTAAAAACAATGAATTCATGAAATTCTTAGGCAAATGGGTGCATCTGGATGATATAATCCTGAGTGAGGTAACCCAATCACAAAAGAAGTCACTTGATATGCACTCACTGATAACTGGATATTAGCCCAGAAACTTAGAATACCCAAGATACAATTTGCAGAATACAAGAAAATCAATAAGGAAGACCAACGTGTGGATACTTCATTCCTCCTTAGAACAGGGAACAAAACACCAATGGAAGGAGTTACAGAGACAAAGTTTGGAGCTGAGATGAAAGAATGGACATCCAGAGACTTCCCCAGACTTCCCCAGCTGGGTATCCATCCCATAATCAGCCACCAAATGCAGAGACTATTGCATATGCCAGCAAGATTTGGCTGAAAGGACCCTGATATAGCTGTCTTGTGTGAGGCTTTGCCATTGCCTGGCAAATACAGAAGTGGATGCTCATAGTCATCTGTTGGATGGAACATAGGGCCCCTAATGGAGGAGCTAGAGAAAGTACCTAAGAGCTGAAGGGGTCTGCAACCCTATAGGTCGAACAACAATATGAAGTAACCAGTACACCCAGAGCTTGTGTCTTCTAGCTGCATATGTAGTAGTAGAAGGCCTAGCTGACCATCATTGGGAAGAGAGGCCCCTTGGTCTTGCAAACTTTATATGCCCCAGTACAGTGAAATGCCAGGGCCAAGAAGTTGAAGTGGGTGAGTAGGGGAGCAGGGCAGGGGGCGGGGAAGGGTATAGCAGACTTTCAGGATAGTATTTGAAAAGTAAATGAAGAAAATATCTAATAAAAAAATTTTTAAAAAGAAGTAGTCACCTAAATAAGAATTGAATATCAATACCGCAGGTTGACATATCAATGCAGACAGGGAGAATCTTCTAGGTCCCCACTGCTAGACAAAGAGCTACAAACAATTAATGGGTGCTGCTCTGTGGAAATTAGTTTCCTCTAAGGAGGAGTCCTCTGATAAGTTATTCAATCCCAATAGCTATCTATAAACACATCTACATATATGCAAAACTAAATAACCTCCGGTAGTACTATGTCCAATTTTCTGAGGAACCGCCAGATTGATTTCCAGAGTGGTTGTACAAGCTTGCAATCCCACCAACAATAGAGGAGTGTTCCTCTTTCTCCATATCCTCACCAGCATCTGCTGTCACCTGAATTTTTCATCTTAGCCATTCTGACTGGTGTGAGGTGGAATCTCAGGGTTGTTTTGATTTGCATTTCCCTGATGATTAAGGATGTTGAACATTTTTTCAGGTGCTTCTCAGCCATTCGGTATTCCTCAGGTGAGAATTCTTTGTTCAGCTCTGAACCCCATTTTTAATGGGGTTATTTGATTTTCTGGAGTCCACCTTCTTGAGTTTTTACATATATTGGATATTAGTCCCCTATCCAATTTCAGATAGGTAAATATCCTTTCCCAATCTGTTGGTGGCCTTTTTGTCTTATTGTCTTTTGCCTTGCAGAAGCTTTGCAATTTTATGAGGTCCCATTTATCGATTCTCGATCTTACAGCACAAGCCAATGCTGTTCTATTCAGGAATTTTTCCCCTGTACCCATATCTTCCAGGCTTTTCCCTACTTTCTCCTCTATAAGTTTCAGTATCTCTGGTTTTATGTGGAGTTCCTTAATCCACTTAGATTTGACCTTAGTACAAGGAGATAGGAATGGATCAATTCGCATTTTTCTACATGATAACCACCAGTTGTGCCAGCACCATTTGTTGAAAATGCTGTCTTTTTTTCCACTGGATGGTTTTAGGTCCCTTGTCAAAGATCAAGTGACCATAGGTGTGTGGGTTCATCTCTGGGTCTTCAATTCTGTTCCATTGGTCTACTTGTCTATCACTATACCAATACCATGCAGTTTTTATCACAATTGCTCTGTAGCACAGCTTTAGGTCCGGCATGGTGATTCCACCAGAGGTTCTTTTATCCTTGAGAAGAGTTTTTGCTATCCTCGGTTTTTTGTTATTCCAGATGAATCTGCCGATTGCCCTTTCTAATTCGTTGAAGAATTGAGTTGGAATTTTGATGGGGACTGCATTGAATCTGTAGATTGCTTTTGGCAAGATAGCCATTTTTACAATGTTGATCCTGCCGATCCATGAGCATGGGAGATCTTTCCATCTTCTGAGGTCTTCTTTAATTTCTTTCTTCAGAGACTTGAAGTTCTTATCATACAGATCTTTCACTTCCTTAGTTGGAGTCACGCCAAGGTATTTTATATTATTTGTGACTATTGAGAAGGGTGTTGTTTCCCTAATTTCTTTCTCAGCCTTTTTATCCTTTGTGTACAGAAAGGCCATTGACTTGTTTGAGTTAGTACTACTGGAGGATCCCGCAATACCTCTCCTGGGCATATATCCAGAAGATGTCCCAACCAGTAAGAAGGACACATGCTCCACTATGTTCATAGCAGCCTTATTTATAATAGCCAGAAGCTGGAAAGAACCCAGATGCCCCTCAACAGAGGAATGGATACAGAAAATGTGGTACATTTACACAATGGAATACTACTCAGCTATAAAAAAAATGAATTTATGAAATTCCTAGGCAAATGGGTGGACCTGGAGGGCATCATCCTGAGTGAGGTAACCCAATCACAAAGGAACTCGCACAATATGTACTCACTGATAAGTGGATATTAGCCCAGAAACTTAGGATACCCAAGATATAAGATACAATTGGCTAAACACATGAAACTCAAGAAGAATGAAGACTGAAGTGTGGACACTATGCCCCTCCTTAGAATTGGGAACAAAACACCCATGGAAGGAGTTACAGAGACAAAGTTTGGAGCTGAGATGAAAGGATGGACCATGTAGAGACTGCCATATCCAGGGATCCACCCCATAATCAGCATCCAAACGCTGACACCATTGCATACACTAGCAAGATTTTATCGAAAGGACCCAGATGTAGTTGTCTCTTGTGAGACTATGCCGGGGCCTAGCAAACACAGAAGTGGATGATCACAGTCAGCTAATGGATGGGTCACACGGCCCCCAATGGAGGAGCTAGAGAAATTACCTAAGGAGCTAAAGGGATCTGCAACCCTATAGGTGGAACAACAATATGAACTAACCAGTACCCTGGATCTCTTGACTCTAGCTGCATATGTATCAAAAGATTGCCTAGTCGGCCATCACTGGAAAGAGAGGCCCATTGGACTTGCAAACTTTATATGCTCCAGTACAGGGGAACCCCAGGGCCAAAAAGGGTGAGTGGGTGGGTAGGGGATTGGGGGGGTGGGTATGGCGGACTTTTGGGATAGCATTGAAAATGTAAACGAGGAAAATACCTAATAAAAAAATTTTAAAAAAAACTAAATAACCTCAACGGGTTACACATAAACACATATATGTCTGTAATATATAACATAGGTAATTATATACACATATACACATATTGTTAACTGAAAAAGAGGCTATGGATTTGAAAGGAAGTGTGTGGTGCATGGGTGGATTTGGAGGTAGGAAGAGAGAAGTGATATGACAACTGTTCAGATGTAGGAATTTCTCAAAAATATATAAATTAAAACAAACATGGAAATGTCTCACTGTCTCACAATATGCATATAGTAGACATCAAAAGATGGATATTTCAGGCTGAGAGAAAGGGAAGGGAAGGGAGACAGTGAGGAAGGGAGGGATGGAGAGAGAAAAAGAGGGAGGGATGGAGAGAGAGAGAAACTAACCCAAGACAGTAGAAATCCATTCTTACATTTTATTAGACAAACTCACTATCAGAAATTTCTTCCAACTCTCGATTGAGAATATTTCACACCATAGTTTAAATTTTTCCTTTATTTTGCACATAATGCAGATGAAAAATTAATCATAACCTTCAAATTTCTCCCAATGTGCCCTTAAGACAGGGCTTAGTCCTGTGCTTGTTTTCCTTCACAATGACATGCATACCTCGAGCAGAATCCCTACAAAGTCCTATTATTCTATCTGCTTCTTCATTAACAGCCAGAATCATTACTGAGACTCATTTTCGTTTGGTGCTTACATTTTCCAGAAGAAAAACTGTCTTCAATATAACTTGAAACAGAGAATGATTAAAGTTTAAATTCATTAGGCACACAATAAATGTTTATTGAATTTAGCTTGAAGTGCCATGAATTTTTCTATTTTAGACTTCATTATGATTTATTTTCTATTTCATTTATTATGAGAAAACATTTCTATATTCCAACAGCTTTGTTATATGTGATTTTCTTCCTCTATTGAATAATTCTTTATTCCCTGATATTATGTATAATATTTCAAACTAAAGCAGTCTTACTGTAAGTGCCCTATCTCTGTTTCTTTTTCATGCAACAAAGAATTGTATTAAACTTCATTTCCTTTAATAGTGATTCTTAGTACCTACCTGAACATTGTGATGATTGATGGACCTTTGAATGACACACTTGAAATTCTTCATTGTTCTTTGGAGAAGAAAAGAGAATGGTAAATGGAAGATAGTGGTATTGTGTTTCTAGACAACCTACAATAACTCCTTAAAGGACCCTTCTGTCCTTTTGTCTTTGTAAGAAAATTATGCATAAACATGAACGTGATGGAATATGAAACTGGTTTAATAAGAACACACTCATTTCTATTTGTCACAGAAGGTAAGCTTACCATTGTCCATTCAATAACAACTAAATGAGGCATGACAAGACCAACTGATTTCAAATTAAGATACAGCAGTTTAGCAGTCTGCTTCAGTCAGTGGCTGTTTCATAGTGAGCTATCACCCAAAGGAGAAAATACTGTCTCCTTAAAACTAAAAGATATAAAACTCTTTTATTTTATTATTATTTATTATTATTATTATTATTATTATTATTATTATTATTATTGGTAAATTCATTATCACTGCCCTTATTGATTCTCTTGTACTTATTTCTGTGTCATTTCTTTGTGGTATATGACTAAACTTGATATCGGGAACCCTGAGTCTTGGTGCTTTCCCATCATTTAACAGTTAAGTAACATGACAGATCAGAACACCTATAGAGCTATTTCTTGAAGTAGATGGCCACATTCAAAATTATGGTTGTAATTATGGGAAAGAACTGAAAAATCCAAGAGACATTGGATGCAAAACAAAGGCTTAGACAGAAGACCCCAGAAGTTATTAATTAGAAGGGCTCAATATGTATGAAAGGCAAGTTCAGGACTCCACAACATGCAGATGTGTTGTATGAACAGAGAGAGGGCCTGGCATCTGTATGGCATACAGACTCGAAGAAGTCCTTCATATTCTTTAGCGTGTACTGACAGTGTAGTAGCAGGAAATGAGCTTGAAAGATTTTGTTTGGGTTTCTATGCCTGGAAGTCCAGGACCCCAGAATGTCCTTGTCCTTGGAAATCTATCGCAAATCCCAATCAGCTGCCTTGAGAGCCAATTTGGATCCAGGAGAGAACTTGTAAAATCAAATTCCAGAACAGCCAATGGTAGAAGAAGACCTGTGATCCATAAGGGTATGAAAGTCACTTTCCCTTAAGAAAAAGCACAGCTCAGCTCAGGAAGCTCAAATGCACCAAATTCAGCACTCAGTGGGGATATGTGGTGAAGCATAGGAACTCTTGTGAGGACCTCGGAGATAAGGGACCTAAGTATTCCCAGAATACACTGCTGACATCCATCATTGAAGATGCTTCAGCCTCACATTATCTTTCTGCCCTCTAAACAGGCTCCATATATGGTACCAGACACCCTAATGAATTTGGACAAGCAATCCCAGGCCTGCCATAGGAGCACAGCAGTAAAAACACAGGAATGGACTGTGCATGGCATTGTGTTCCAGTCACCAGAAGGAATTGGGTACCGTGTACTGTGCCTCTTTATGTTTCTGAGTACAGCAGTTAAACAGGCATTGCAGGAGGTTTTGTTTGTTTGTTTGTTTGTTTGTTTGTGTAGAAGAAGGTATTGCAATTATATCAGGTTTAGTTGTGTGCCTTAGTGGTTTTGTGGGAGTTGTATCAAAAGGAGGAGCTGTTTCTGATGACTTTTGTCTGTTTGGGGAACACTTGTTCTCCTACTGGGTTGCCCATCCAGACTCAGTATGCAGGGAGGTGCCTAATCTTATTGCAACTTCATATGAAATGTTTGTTTGATAGCCCTGGGAAGCCTGCTCTTTCTGAAGAGAAAGAGAGGATGAGTGGATAGGAATGGAGTGTGAGGTGTGAGGTGAGATGGAAGAAGAGGTACAGGGGGGATAGAGGAGGTGGAGGGGGGAGAAGCACAGGAAAATGTGGTTGGGACGTAATATCTGAGATAATAAAAAAGGTAGCTGCTAAAAAAGAAAACAAGTACAAGCATCAACAAAAGCAAAAAACAAACAAACAAAAACCAAACACACACAAACAGTAGTCTGATTAGATACCTAGAAATGAAAGAAGGAAAACCTTCCAAACTGTTCTGTCTCCAAGGGATGCCCAACCATAGAGGTTGTGGGAAGAGTAACGTCAGTAGAGACTTTGATCATTACCCCTTCCACCATAACCATACTGAACTAGAAAGGAAGCCAAGTTTGTTACCAAAATGCTTTCCTCTGCCTCTTTAGATTGCATAGCTACCCTTTGTCTTCTTTACCTGAAGGAACGGACACTGAACCCAGGGCCTTGTGTAGGTGTGTCCTCTACCACGGAACTATATCCTTCAGCCCCTTTTCAAAGTTTTGGGAAAAGAGCTAGCTAAGTTTTCCAGGTTTTCCTTGAACTCACCACGAAGTCTAGGCAGACCTCAAACCTCCAGAATATCAAGAATAAAATATGCTTCCTTTCCTCTTTCTTTCTTTCTTTCTTTCTTTCTTTCTTTCTTTCTTTCTTTCTTTCTTTCTTTCTTTCTTTTCCTTTCTCTTCCTTTCTTTCTTTCTTTCTTTCTTTCTTCTTCCTTCCTTCCTTCCTTTCTTTCTTTTTTTCTTTTTCTTTCTTTCTTTCTTTCTTTCTTTCTTTTTCTTTCTCTTTCTTTCTTTCTTTTCCTTTCTCTTCCTTTCTTTCTTTCTTTTCCTTTCTCTTTCTTTCTTTCTTTCTTTCTTCTTCCTTCCTTCCTTTCTTTCTTTTTTTCTTTTTCTTTCTTTCTTTCTTTCTTTCTTTCTTTCTTTTTCTTTCTCTTTCTTTCTTTCTTTTCCTTTCTCTTCCTTTCTTTCTTTCTTTCTTTCTTTCTTTCTTTCTTTTCCTTTCTCTTTCTTCCTTCCTTTCTTTCTTTCTTTCTTTCTTTCTTTTCCTTTCTCTTTCTTTCTTTCTTTCTTTCTTTCTTTCTTCCTTCCTTCCTTCCTTCCTTCCTTTCTTTCTTTCTTTCTTTCTTTCTTCCTTTCTTTCTTTCTTTTCATTATTCTCTTTTCTTTCTTCTCTTCATCTTTTTTGTATCTTAGTTTTTATTTTACCTCTTTGTCTCTTCTAATAATTTGCTATATTATTTTATTTTGCTTTGCTTTGCTTTCCTTGCTTTCACCTCTCTTTCTCTCACCCTCACTCTTTCCCTCCCATTTCCTCTTATTCCTCCTTTTTGATGTATGAATTGACCATTTCCTAGAGTATGGTCTTATATTATTTTTACGTCTCTTCTCTTTCTGTTACTATGTGGCTATTTGTGCCTTTTGTTTTGGCATTACTACATTCCATGCCTCTTTCTTTGTTCAGTGACAGAGAAGCTTAAGTCTAAGCTAAGACTAGCCTTGGACACTCATAATTTTTATAAATAATATTTTAGGTAAGCAAAGAAAATACAGACATGTAATATATATACACACATACATACATGTACATACACACACACACACACACACACATATATATATATATATAACTTTTTAATTATGTGTATGCATCTGTTTCTATGTATGGAGACATAGATTTGAGTGCAGCTCCTACAGAGTCCAGAAGAGAGCATAGTATTTGTTGGAGGTAGAGTTTCAGGCAGTTTTTGAGCCTCCTAACAGGAGGCCTTGGAAACAAACTTGAATCTCAACAAGAGCAGTATGTGTTCCTAAGCACTGAGCCATCACCCTAGCCCAATAGAAGAAGGTGATGACAATGATGATGATTTTTTTCTTTTTTTTAAAATTTATTAGGTATTTTCTTCATTTACATTTTCAATGCTATCCCAAAACTCCTCCATACCCTCCCCCCGACTCCCCTACCCACCCACTCCCACTGCTTGGGCCTGGTGTTCCTCTGTACTGAGGCATAAAAAGTTTGCAAGACCAATGGGCCTCTCTTTCCAGTGATGGCCGACTAGGCCATCTTTTGATACATATGCAGCTAGAAACAAGAGCTCCCGGGGTACTGGTTAGTTCAAATTGTTGTTCCACCTATAGGATTGTAGACCCCTTTAGCTCCTTGGGTACTTTCTCTAGCTCCTCCATTGGGGGCCCTGTGTTCCATCCAAGAGCTGACTGTAAGCATCCACTTCTGTGTTTACTAGGACCCAGCATAGCCTCCCAAGAGACAGCTATATCAGGGTCCTTTCAGCAAAATCTTGCTAGTATATGCAATGGTATAGCGTTTGGAGGCTGATTATGAGATGGATCCCCAGGTATAGCAGTCTATAGATGGTCTATCCTTTCGTCTCAGCTCCAAATTTCATCTCTGTAACTCCTTCCATGGATGTTTTGTTACCAATTCTAAGAAGGGGCAAAATGTCCACACTTTGGTCTTCTTGTTCTTGAGTTTCATGTGTTTTGTACATTGTATTTTCTTTTTATTTTTTTTTCTCAAGACAGGATTTCTCTGTGTAGCTCTGACTGTGTGCCACCATTGCCCGGCTGCACATTGTATCTTATACTTGGACATTCTAAGTTTTTGTGCTAATATCCACTTATCAGTGAGTACATATCATGTGAGTTCTTTTGTGATTGAGTTACCTCACTCAGGATGATGCCCTCCAGGTCCATCCATTTGCCTAGGAATTTCATAAATTCATTCTTTTAAATAGCTGAGTAGTACTCCATTGTGTAAATGTATCACAGTTTCTGTATCCATTCCTCTGTTGAGAGGCATCTGGGTTCTTTCCAGATTCTGGCTATTATAAATAAGGCTGCTATGAACATAGTAGAGCATGTGTCCTTCTTACCAGTTGGAACATCTTCTGGATATATGCCCAGGAGAGGTAATGTGGGATCCTCTGGTAGTACTATGTTCAATTTTCTGAGGAACCACCAGACTGGTTTAGAGAGTGGTTGTATAGGCTTGCAATCCCACCAGCAATGGAGGAATGCTCCTCTTTCTCCACATCCTAGCCAGCATCTGCTGTCACATGAATTTTTGAACTTAGCCATTCTGACTGGTGTGAGGTGGAATCTCAGGGTTGTTTTGATTTGCATTTCCCTGATGATTAAGGACGCTGAACATTTTTTCAGGTGCTTCTTAGCCATTCGGTATTTCTCAGGTGAGAATTCTTTGTTTAGCTCTGATTTTTCAGGAGAATTTAATTTTCTGGAGTCCACCTTCTGGAGTTCTTTATATATATATTGGATATTAGTCGCCTAATTAATTTAGGATAGGATAAGTAAAGATCCTTTCCCAATCTGTTAGTGGCCTTTTTGTCTTATTGACAGTGTCTTTTGCCTTACAGAGCTTTACAATTTTATGATGTCCCATTTGTCAATTCTCGATCTTACAGCACAAGCCATTGCTGTTCTATTCAGGAATTTTTCCCCTGTGCCCATATCTTCAAGGCTTTTCCCCACTTTATTCTCTATAAGTTTCACCGTCTCTGGTTTTATGTGGAGTTCCTTGATCCACTTAGATTTCACCTTATTATAAGGAGATAGGAATGGATCAATTCGCATTCTTCTACATGATACTCACCAGTTGTGGCAGCACCATTTGTTGAAAATGCTCTTTTGTTCCACTGGATGGTTTTAGCTCCCTTGTCGAAGACCAAATGACCATAGGTGTGTGGGTTCATTTCTGGGTCTTCAATTCTATTCCATTGGTCTACCTGTCTGTCCCTATACCAGTGCCATGCAGTTTATATCACAATTGCTCTGTAGTACAGCTTTAGGTCAGGCATGGTGATTTCACAAGAGGTTCTTTTATCCTTTAGAAGAGTTTTTGCTATCCTGGGTTTTTTGTTATTCCAGATGAACTTGCAGATTTCTAATTCGTTGAAGAATTGAATTGGAATTTTGATGGGGACTGCATTGAATCTGTAGATTGCTTTTGGCAAGATAGCCATTTTTACTATATTGATCCTGCCAATCCATAAGCATGGGAGATCTTTCCACATTCTGAGATCTTTAATTTCTTTCTTCAGTGACTTGAAGTTCTTATCATACAGATCTTTTACTTCCTTCCTTAAAGTCATACCAAGGTATTCTATATCATTTGTGACTATTGTGAAGGGTGTTGTTTCCCTAATATCTTTCTCAGCCTGTTTATCCTTTGTGTTCAGAAAGGCCAATGACTTGTTTGAGTTAATTTTATATCCATCTATTTCACTGAAGCTGTTTATCAGGTATAAGAGTTCTCTGGTGGAATTTTTAGGGTCATTTATATATACTATTTTATCATCTGCAAAAAGTGATATTTTGATATCTTTTTTCCCATTTGTATCCCCTTAATCTTTTGTTGTCTAATTGCTCTGGCTAGAACTTCAAATACTATGTTCAATAGGTATGGAGGAAGTGGGCAGCCTTCTCTTGTCCCTGATTTTAGTGGGATTGATTCCAGATTCTCACCATTTCCTTTGTTGTTGGATACTGGTTTGCTGTAGATTGCTTTTATCATGTTTAGTTATGGGCCTCGAATTTCTGATTTTCCAAGACTTTTATCCTGAATGGGTGTTGGATTTTGTCAAATGCTTTCTCTGCATCTAACGAGATGATCATATATATGGCTTTTGTCTTTGAGTTTATTTATATAGTGGATTAAGTTGATGGATTTCCGTATATTAAACATCCCTGCATCCCTGGAATGAAACCTACTTGGTCAGGATGGATGATTGTTTTGATGTGTTCTTGGATTCTGTTAGCGAGAATTTCATTGAGTATTTTTGCATCAATATTCATAATGGAAATTGGTCTGAAGTTCTCTATCTTTGTTGGGTTTTTCTGTGGTTTAGGTATCAGAGTAATTGTGGATTCATAGAATGAATTGGGTAGAGTACCTTCTGCTTCTATTTTGTGGAATAGCTTGTGAAGAACTGGAATTAGATCTTCTTTGGAGGTCTGATAGAACTCTGCACTAAACCCATCTCGTCCTGGGCTTTTTTTGAGTTGGGAGACTATTAAAGACTGCTTCTATTTCTTTAGGAGATATAGGACTGTTTAGAACATTAACCTAATCCTGATTTAATTTGGTACCTGGTATCTGTCTAGAAATTTGTCCATTTCATCCAGTTTTTCCAGTTTTGTTGAGTATAGCCTTTTGTAGAAAGATCTTATGATGTTTTGGATTTCTTAAGGATCTGTTGTTATGTCTCCCTTTTCATTTCTGATTTTGTTAATTAAGATGCAGTCCCTGTGCCCTCTAGTGAGTCTGGATAAGGGTTTATCTATCTTGTTGATTTTCTCACAGAACCAGCTCCTCCTTTGGATGATTCTTTGAATAGTTCTTCTTGTTTCCACTGGGTTGATTTCATCCCTGAGTTTGATTATTTCCTGCAGTCTACTCCTCATGGGTGAATTTGCTTCCTTTTGTTCTAGACCTTTTAGGAGTGTTGTCAAGCTGCTAATGTGTGCTCTCTCTAGTTTCTTTTTGGAGGCACTCAGAGCTATGAGTTTTCCTCTTAGAAATGCTTTCATTGTGTCCCATAAGGTTGGGTATGTTGTGGCTTCATTTTCATTAAACTCTAAAAAGTCTTTAATTTCTTTCTTTATTCCTTCCTTGACCAATGGATCATTGAGAAGAGTGTTGTTCAGTTTCCTCGTGAATGTTGGCTTTCTATTATTTATGTTGTTATTGAAGATCAGCCTTAGTCCATGGTGATCTGATAGGATGCATGGGACAATTTCAATATTTTTGTATCTGTTGAGGCCTGTTTTGTGACCAATTATATGGTCAATTTTGGAGAAGTCCCCTGAGCTGCTGAGAAGAAGTTATATCCTTTTGTTTTAGGATAAAATGTTCTGTAGATATTTGTTAAATCCATTTGTTTCATAACTTCTGTTAGTTTCACTGTGTCCCTGTTTAGTTTCTGTTTCCATCATCTGTCCACTGATGAAAGTGGTGTGTTGAAGTCTCCCACTATTATTGTGTGAGGTGCAATGTGTGCTTTGAGCTTTACTAAAGTTTCTTTAATGAATGTGACTGCCCTTGCATTTGGAGCATAGATATTCAGAATTGAGAGTTCCTCTTGGAGGATTTTACCTTTGATGACTCTGAAGTGTTCCTCCTTGTCTTTTTAGATAACTTTGGGTTGAAAGTCGATTTTATTAGATATTAAAAAGATGACTCCAGCTTTTTTATTTGGACAATTTGCTTGGAAAATTGTTTTCCAGCCTTTCATTTTAAGGTAGTGTCTGTCTTTTTCTCTGAGGTGGGTTTCCTGTAAGCAGCAAAATGTTGAGTCCTGTTTGTCTAGCCACTCTGTTAATCTATGTCTTTTTATTGGGGAATTGAATCCATTGATATTAAGAGATATTAAGGAAAAGGAATTTTTTGCTTCCTATTGTTTTTATTGTTAGAGTTGGCATTCTGTTCTTGTGTCTGTCTTCTTTTAGGTTGGTTGAAGGATTAGTTTCTTTCTTTTTCTAGGGCGTGGTTTCCGTCCTTGTATTGGTTTTCTTCTGTTATTATTCTTTGAAGGGCTCGATTCATGGATAATGTGTGAATTTGGTTTTGTTGTAGAATACTTTGGTTTCTCCATCTATGGTAATTGAAAATTTGTCTGCGTATAGTAGCCTGGGCTGGCATTTTTGTTCTCTTAGTGTCTGTATAACATCTGTCCAGGCTCTTCTGGCTTTCAAAGTCTCTGGTGAAAAGTCTGGTGTAATTCTGGTAGGCCTGCCTTTATATGTTACTTGACCCTTTTCCCTTACTGCTTTTAATATTCTATCTTTATTTAGTGTATTTGTAATTCTGGTTATTATGTGTCGGGAGCAATTTCTTTTCTTGTCCAGTCTATTTGGAATTCTGTAGGTTTCTTGTATGTCTATGGGCATCTCTTTCTTTAGGTTTGGGAAATTTTCTTCTATAATTTTGTTGAAGACATTTGCTGGCCCTTTAAGTTGAAAAATCTTCATTCTCATCAACTCCTATTATCCGTAGGTTTGGTCTTCTCATTGTGTCCTGGATTTCCTGGATGTTTTGAGTTAGGATCTTTTTGCATTTTGCATTTTCTTTGATTGTTGCGCTGATGTTCTCTATGGAATCTTCTGCACCTGAGATTCTCTCTTCTATCTCTTGTATTCTGTTGTTGATGCTCGCATCTATGGTTCCAGATTTCTTTCCTAGGGTTTCTATCTCCAGCGTTGCCTCACTTTGGGTTTTCTTTATTGTATCTACTTCCCTTTTGAGGTCTAGTATAGTTTTGTTCATTTCTATCACCTGTTTGGATGTGTTTTCCTGTTTTTCTTTAAGGACTTCTACCTGTTTGGTTGTGTTTTCCTTTTTTTCTTTAAGGACTTGTAACTCATTGCAGTTTTCCGTATTATTTCTTTAAGTGAGTTATTAAAGTCCTTCTTGATGTCCTCTACTGTCATCATGAGATATGCTTTTAAATCCCAGTCTATGTTTTTGGGTGTGTTGGGGTGCCCAAGACTGGATGAGGTGGGATTGCTGCTTTCTGATGATGGTGAGTGGTCTTGGTTTCTGTTAGTAAGATTCTTACATTTTCCTTTTGCCATCTTGTAATCTCTGGACTCAGTTGTTATAGTTGTCTCTGGTTAGAGCTTGTTCCTCTTGTGATTCTGTTATTCTCTACCAGCAGACCTGGGAGACCAGCTCTCTCCTGAGTTTCAGTGGTCAGAACACTCTCTGCAAGCATGCTCTCTTCTTGCAGAGAAGGTGCACAGATATCTGGCGTTCAGACCTGCCTCTTGGCAGAAGATGAAGCCCCAAAACAGGGCCTGTCCCAGAAGCTGTTAGCTTCTATAGTCCACACTTTCACCTGTGCAGACTAGTCTTGGAGTGATCTGGGAACCAAGATAGCTCCCCCAGGTGCTCTGACAAAGCCCTCCTGGGCAGGGTGGGTACCTCTCCTCTGGCAGGGAAGGTGCTCAGATGTCTGGAGCCTGAAACTGTGTCTGCCTCAGAAGCTGTCCTCTAGGGACCTTGGGGCTGTCCGCCAACCTTGTGCCCAAGGTGACCCGGTGCTGGTGCCGAGAGGAAGGGACTTGTGACCCTGGTCAGGCCGGGTTTTCTGCTTCCCTAATGCTGTCTCAGGTCCTGCACGATTGGATTGGAACAGAAGTTTTGTTCCACTCATCAGAGGTCCTAAGATCATGTGGAGAGTCCTCTAAGGACCTTGGGGGTGTCTGCTGACTCTGTGCTCAACGTAACCAGGTGCTGGTGAAGACCGGAAGGGATAATGATGATTTTTAATTGTCCCATGAACTCTCCTTTCTTTCTCAAATTTATGGTCTTTTTTCTTGACTTTGAACATATAATAATCTATAACAGAAATTTACAAGAAGGTTAAACAACACATTTTTTTTTTGACAAGTAGTAGATCACTGAAAAAGTGTCTAGGTGAAAGAAGTGGTTAAACATACAAACTATCGCATAGAAGATCAATGTAACATACTAGAATACAAAGTTTTGCTGAGTGAAATTTATAGATCTGTGCACAAATATATCTCCAATAGATGAGCGATAATTCTTCTCAATGCCTTAGGAAAATGAGAACAGAAATCAGTAAAAGGAAAGAAATAACGGCAAATCAAGAAGCAAATCAAGGCTGTATTCCTATTCATATCACCTCATCAAGAATGTCTAAATGATTCTAAATAGTTATGGATCCATAAAAAGTCATGGGAGGAGGCAAAACAAAAGGGACTCAACACACTGAAGGAGAGGACAAATTGGCAATGGCACTCTGAATGCCAAAATGGAGATTCCACAAAACCATAACCCACAACTATTAAAATATCAGGTATACCTCCCTTTGGTATATACCTGAAGAAATAAAGATCATCAAACAAATACATTATGGAGATTGAATGAATAATAGAAGCAGCAGCAGTAGTAGTAGCAGTAGAAGTAATACATAGAAATACATTGTATAAATTGAGTAAATATATCATAAATAAATATGTATAAATATTGCAAGCATATCAAAAACCAAGAGATTCAAACAATATGTGGAACCACAAAAGGTCCCCAATACTTATCTATTCAACATAATATTTCAAACTGTTCAAATACAAGAAATATTTATGTACTCATGGCTATTCTGTCAAGAATTACACTAGCCAAATTATAGTACCAGATGAAGTAACTGCAGAAAAACATAAAAGGAACATGGCAAATATACACTATGGAACATTTTCTTTTTTTTTTTTTTTTGTTTGTTTGGTTTTTTTTGAGACAGGGTTTCTCTGTATAGCCCTGGCTGTCCTGGAGCTCACTCTGTAGACCAGGCTGGCCTCGAACTCAGAAGTCCGCCTGCCTCTGCCTCCCGAGTGCTGGGATTAAAGGCGTGCGCCACCACGCCTGGCGGAACATTTTCATTAATAAAATTAAATAATGTCATTCACAGGAAAATTGAAGGTAACTGTAATAGGAAAACAAGCCAGAAACAGGACAAGAATCACATTTTCTCTTATATGTGCAAACTAAAAATACCTAAATATACTTTACTTAATAAATAAATAAATATTACTTAAAAGCAGAGTAGGGAGTAGCAAGAAGATTGTCATGGGCAAGGGGGGAGCGTATGAGCAGGGTTCCATCATAGCACAGTAAAAATGTGTACAACAATGCACAATGACACCTGCTAACCCGTGCTTCTCATCACTTAATAATTACAATAAAATTTTGATCTCAAACACTAAAATCCATAGGCTAGAAGAGTCTTGGAGAAAAGAGGTTTCTTAAGCACCACTGGTCAAAAATCTAACTTAGAATGGCCATTATGAATAATAGTGTAGAATAATATGCCTCAAAATTCTTAAAGCCCAAGAAAATGACTTTAGCTTATTGGTAGCAACATGAATTGTCTCTTTCAGAGTTCAGAGAGTTCATTTTCTATTTCCAAGATCCTCATATTTATCTGACAATAAACTACTTCTAATCTCTTATAACCAGTGATCCCAGTTCTGGAATCATGCTTAGCATAACTGTCCACACAAAATTAGAGCAGGCAAGCATCAGGTTTCCTTACAGAAGCTTACAGCCTCTAAATCTTTGCTCACCACCAATTGCCAGTGCCTTGCAGTTCCTATCAGGTTTCAAGTCTTGAAGAGACATATTTCCTAACTCAGCACCCAATGGAACCACCTGAGTATTAATGTTCCTGGGCCAGTAACAATCTGGCTTATGTATTAGGTCTTGCCCCACAGTTCTCCATACACAGGACTACTCTTTTGCCTTGTAAGAAAGACCCTGTAAAGACCACTAATCCAATCATTATCCTTTTACTGTGAAATGAAGTTATTAATACACAACACTGAAGTACTGCCATCACTACCAAAACTCAACTAACCAGCACAGTGCTTTTTCTAGAAATAGTGGCTTATCTAAATTAGCCCATGACTCCCTTAGATCAACACAGGATTGCGGAAGTTGATAACAGGATACACCTTTATCGGAGAACTGGAAGTGAAATCCACTTGGAATATGCATCTTTAACACACATGATGTCAGTGTTCAGAGTCATAATTTTAAACATATTTTTATGTCAATTATAGGGAGAAAGAATGGCAAATTTATATTTTCCAAGATAACATTTTAAAAGCTATAATAGTATGATATGTCAGGATTGTCTTTCATGTACAAAATTTAATATTCAAGAGAAAAGAGCCAGGTCCAGCCAAAATATTTGTTTAGTACAAATGTATAATAAAAATAATCACTTCAGACAGATCATTTTAATCAATGAAAATTCCCAACCTTTCACTTTAAGCTATAAGCAAACTTGTGTGGGTTTCCACAATGTTACCTCTTGCGTGCGCTCGACTGGCCAGGAAAAACGACGCTGTAACAGGATCCCTCTGCACACGTTTATTGGGAGAGCTTGATTGTAGAGGCGAAAAGACTTCGAGCCCAGAACTGGTGCTGCTTTTATAGGCCTAGGAGGGGCGTGTCTCACACCCGGATTGGTTATGCACTAAGCCTCATTTGCATGTTCCTCATCTGATTGGCTACTCTCTCTCAGTACCTTACAGAACCTCATTATCATACCTCATTTGCATGTCTCACATCTGATTGGTTATACTCTCAGTACCTTACAGAACCTCATTATCATGCCTGGGCCAGGCAGTGTCTTTGCAAAAAACTTTACTGCATATGTACACATTGGTTGTTTGTCCAATCTTATGCGTGGTGGCCAGCAGTAGTCAGTGCCACTCTGCAACGGCACATGTGGCTTCCCACAGTTACCCATGGAGTTTATCCAACAGATTCATTTCTTATAGCAACAGGCCATTAAGTGCCATAAACTTTAACTTATCCTCTCCCTTCAGATATCTTATGTGTGGCCTATAGATCACCAGTTTCAGTGTTTTCTAGCATGTTTAAATCCATTCAGATTTAAAGAATTAGAATAATTTGGATTGGGGTTCTGCAACCAGATTTCTTTATGATGGATTTCTATGTGCAGTAAAGTCTGAGAATGTCGATATAAGAAGAATACGTGTGACAAGAATAAAAGCCTCTGTAAAGAGGTTACTTGTAACACACAGTGCACAGTATTCAAGACTAGAAGTTCCCAGAGGCAAGGGGACAGATGGCAAAAAGAGTCTGGGAATCCCCTGAAATCTCATAATGCAATGGGTAGAAACTTAACTGTGTGAGAGCTGTGGAGATGGCACATTTTAAAATTAATGACCTAATTGCTGCTTTTACACACTAAGAAAAATAATAAACCATCTCTAGCATGGTTGTGAGAAAAAGAAATTTACAAACTAAATTCCACTTTGTCATTCTGAGTATATGCCTTTCAAGCCAGTAAGTAAAATCTCTCACTGTCATGTCTGTGGCCTGAAGCTGTCTGTGCCTCTCCTGGATTTTCCTCTTTGCCATCAATGTCAGGGTGAGGCACAGACTTCCTCTACTATGGTTCTGAATCCCGTTCACTTCCACCCAACTTGAAACATACTGGTTTTCCTTCCTTTCTTTCTCGACTTCCCCGTTATGCCTTGGTTTCGTCCCTCATCACTGAAACCATCCTTAAAGTTAGTTCAAATGAAACTATCCCTTTGTATCCATGTGCTGAAATTTACTCCCCTTGCCATGCAAGCTAAACTACCTATCAGCCTTCAATTTCACCATCCATAAAGACTGAATTGCTAGTAGCACTTCAAAGGCTTTCTGAGAGTCATAAGCATATATAAAGAAATGCAATAGTTAACCTTATGGGTCTATTTGGCTAGCTCATACACTCTGATATGTAGTAGTTTGCCAGTATCAATGCAGTTATCTTTAAATATGATTAACATTTAAGTCAATTGTTACTTTAGAGAAAGTAGATTACTATACATGATACAGGTAGGCCTCTCCTCAGGGAAAGGCTTAAAGAGAAAAACACTGAAGAGTATCGCTTGCCACAAAGGAAAAATCAATTTTTTCCTGTGTCTCCAGCTTGTCACTGGCCTTGCAGACCTCAGAATTGTTAACCCCTATAATCCTATGAGCCAATTTCCTAACATCTCAGTTTTTCTTCTTAGACATCCATGTTTATAACGACACTGTGCACAGTAGTTGAGAAGAGAAGCCAGCCCAAATGTCTATCAACTGATGGGTTGATAATGGGAATAAGAGGTGCATATAAACAATGGGATTTTATCCACCCATAAAGAAAAACGAAATCCTGACATCTGCAGGAAATGGGTGGAACTGGAAATGGTTATATTAAGTGAAATAAGACAGACTCAAACACTGTACATATTTCTTCTACAGATATGTTTGTGTGTGTGTGTGTGTGTGTGTGTGTGTGTGTGTGTGTTTCTCAGAAAACTAGACACTAGACCACAGTAAAGAAAGAAGAGCTTTTAAGGGTAAGGAGAAAAAAAATGTGGGTAATGTAGTACATGTGTCATAAAAGCAAAAGGGGAGAGACTGAGACCAGGATGAGTTTGGGAGAGAGACAAGAGTAGGGGGAGGGGGTGTAAGAAAAGTGGATCACTAAGAAAAAACAGATATGTATTAAAAGTGCTATAATGAAACCACTACTTATATGATAGCATTTCAACTAACAGCCTTGCCTCTCCCTCCCTTCCTCCCTCCCTCCCTCCCACCCTCCCTCCTTCCTCACACTTTCTCTCTCTGGCTGTACTACTCTATTACTCCAGATACTGCTTATCTGAAACAGACAGCATCAAATCCTACTTAGCTTTCTGAAGAAGTTGAGGTCTTAAAGTACTGTAGTCCTTCCCCTCATGAAATAAGTTATTCAGGAATTCATGGTTCAGCCACCTCTTTTAATGGTACCAGAAAGACACTTCTGGGATCAGAGAGATTCCTCGAATTAGAATTCTGTTGCTAGCACCTACATGAAGTCCCTAGAGAGGGTTTTTTGTTTGTTTGTTTTTGTGTTTTGTTTTTGGTCAGAAATACATAGGGAAATAATCTAGAGCCAAAAGGACCAGTTTGGATGTCTGCCAAGAATATGCAACACACACACACACACACACACACACACACACACACACACAAACACACAAAGCAACGCTTGATGGGTGATGGGGAAGCTTTTCAAACTCAGAACCATTGTCAGATGCAAATCCACAAAACCCATGAAGGACTTTTTCCATTGCTTGGTTCTTCTGACATTACTAAACAGAATGTCTACTTCAGCATTGAGCCATGAGTGGGGTTTAAATCCTGTTTGCAGATACCCATAGCAGTGGCTTTAATACATTGGCAATTTGTTGTTAATGAAAGAAAATCTGGCACCTTGGAAGCACTTAGCTTATAACTAGCGTTTTGAAGAATAAATGAGTTACTGTACGTAATAAAACATTTAGCACACCAGAACATGATAATCATAGATTTTACATGGGTATTTCTACATCTTCCGGGGCCAAAAACTTTATTCAAGCTATTGGAGTTCTTCATTTCTATATTCCTTGGGCCAAACACACTTGGTAATTGAATGAATGAATGAATGAATGAATGAATGAGTGAATGCATAGTTGATCAAAAAATGGGCAATATAAAGAAGTAACATTTTTAAATCACACACACACACACATATACATATATAGATACACGTATATATGTTAACTATATAGCCTAGCTAAGAGCTTGCCTTGTCAGCTGAATGACCTAAGTTCAATCCTCAGAACTCCCATAAAAAGGCAGGCATGATGATGTGTATGTACTTGTAATGTTAGTGGTGAGAAAGTGGAGACAACCAGGATCCTCGAGGGCCAACGCATGAGGACCAAACCTATGCCCTCCCCACATAGTACACAAATATACGCATGTGCATGCATACACACACAAGCATGCACACACACACACAAACACACACAACATATACATGCCACATGCACACAAATTAACCAGTGCAAACATGCATTCCATATAACCTGACAGAAACACAGACACACATCCATTCAGTTGAGTCTAGATTATACCTTATTTTCCCATTCATTGAGTAAGCAAATTGAGAAGGGAAGAGTTTGAGGAGCAGCCATATTAATTGTGTTTGAGAAAGCAGCCTGAGTACTATGGTTAAAAAGAAATACAGATGGACTGTGAGAGTACACAACTCAGACCAGGAAATATAGTACAGGTGGAGCTAAATAGTGAGAGAAGACTTTGAGGATGTTGCAATGGATTAAGAATATTTTGGTGGGGAAAAAATAGATCCTGCTGAAACAAATGGCAGAAAAGTTTCTAACACCCAAGCTTTTGTCAGAGACCATGGGGAGGGGAGACTGGCTCCTCACCTTACCACAGAAACTGGAAAGGGGGGAGCTGTATTTCCTGATTTTGTTTCAAAAGAATGGTTCACCTGTCCTTGAGAAAGACATTTCTGACTTATAAAACTTATAAACTTATAGGGGATGGGAGAGAAATGCCTTGCAAATGCTTTTGTAAATTCTATGAGCAAAGAGAGGTCAAAGGAAGAACTCTGTCTAAAATCTAACAGTCAAGAAAAGCATTAAGGTCATCTTGGTCAGTGACTTCTTTATATACACACTTTCTCCTTCATTCAAACTATTTGATCTCTTCCCCCAACATTGCTCAATCTGCATTACCTAAAACTTCACGTGCTAAATCTTATAAAGGTGTTATTGTCCTTGCTTTGTCTACAGCACTTGCTGCTATCGACTTAACATCTCTTAGATATATTCTACTCACCTTAGATTGCACCACAATGTGATACTCAGTTTCCCTATATCCTTAGACTTTGCTTAAAGCTGTTCATTTATTTTTAACTTAGCCCCCTGACTGTTCTGTCACCTCCCTTTCTTTTACTTTTAACTAATACACTCAGTTATACAATGATTTTTCTTTCACCAAACACCCTTCTCACTATCCCAAAGCAAACACCACAACTTCTAAGACAAGAAAAGTGCTGTGTTCACTAAACAGAAGAGATCCACAGTAGTGTGTTAAATAGGTTCAGGACTCTTAGGTAGCAAATACCATTTCTGTTTTCCAACAGTCTCAATTGCAGTTATTTAATACAAAGAAAACTCACATAGAAGAAATATATTTACTCTGTTGATAAAAGTTTTTTATTGCTGCAGAAATTTCACTTTCTTAGCACAACCAGTTTGAGAGTGCAGCCACCATCCCTATCCAGGCCCACTGTTCCATCTCTTTCCTGGGATGCTAGGAGCAGCATTCAGGCCTCAGCTCCATTTGAATGACATAAGCATTTAAAACTCAACAGGCCTCAAGCTCAGTTTATAACTGTGGCCTGTACCTGCTAATCCCATGATGATCCCTCGTCTTATAAATGACATTTCCATCACCTAGTCCTCATAGGCTCTTTCCTGTCACCCTCTATTCAATCCTTCACTGAGACCTGTCTGTTTCCTCACCAAAAGCACTAGTCATTATTTCTCATCTTAATCCTTGCTGTCCGTCAATGCTTCACATCTGTCCTTATCATTTTTGATCTGGATTATTTCAGGGGCCATCTAACAAGAATCCCTGTATCCCAAATCCCCTTACAGAAAACATCCTTTATATCGCTATCAAATTCTCACAAAACTCTGTCTCTCATCTTTGTTAGTTTCAAATCTTTCAATAGACATCTGGTACCTTCTTGATTAAGTTCAAATTCCTTATGATTGAATAAGGCCCTTCACAACTCTCAACTTGCTCCTCTAGTATTCCTCACCACTGTTACCCTCAAATTCCATATTCCCAAATTCCTCTCTGGGTTTCTCATTAGTTGACCTAATAAAACTCTCATTAGCTCATGATGATCGCATTTGACTCTTCCACCACCACTACCATATTGTACAGCAGTTGTTTCTTTCTGGCTGGACTGAAAGTACCTGTTCCCTTTATGACATGTGTCCAGGTGAGCCTTATCAGCTATTGGGTTATGGATTTGGAACAGAGAATGACAAGCTTTTCTGTTATAGTCTTTAAACTTTATAAGGTCACAGATGAGTGACAATAAACACCCATAATCAAGGAGTATCGAGCCAGTACCTTTACCAATGTCTTATCTAAGCCCTGGATAGACTTGTGGTGCTAAATCACTCGAAAGACTATAATACCTTCTGTTGTCTTCAAACTCTGCTAAGAAGAAATCCCTGTAAATATAAGTGAGTCCAAATTTCAAGAAACATCCCACATGATAGTGTGGTCAGGCCTTGGGTATACTTGTTTGTCTAATTCTGTTCAATATGGGGGGAAGCAACTGAGTGATAACTTTGGAGGAATCCTGGAATCCAGTTGCCCCACCTTAATGAGCTAGAGAAGGTGAGAGAAAGGGAGAGATTGGGCTGGGGTTGCCTTTTATCTCCCCTCATTCCCTAGTTCACATGCATTGGCATGCTCTGTCTGTCAACAGGCAGAAACTAGTACAGTCTAGTTTGTCCCAGAGAAAGGCCACAGTAAATAGTGGAGTTTCTGCCCTTTATTCAGGGCTCAGTCCACAGTCTCCTCAACTTTCCTTTTTTGGAACTTGATAACCACAGAAGCTCCAAGAGGTACCAGAGGCCTCATTTATTGACTTCCCTGAGTACAGGTGTATGGTGGACACTGCTGTACTCCAGCCTCCCATGATCTAACAATCAATCACAGAGCCGAAGACAGAGCCAGATGCAAAAAAAAGAGATACACTAAACAGGAGCCAAGATTTAACTAACTCATTCTGGTACCAATAAATATACCATTCCAGACTCATTTACAGAAATCCCAGAGAAACAATTAGAATTAAATACTAATTCCAAGAGGAAAGAGCCAGGGCACAATTACAATCAAGACTCAATGTTTAATGTCTGAGACCCACTAAAATGTCTTACCTCCAAAGGACTTGGATGGCTCCACTTCTACAACTGTAGCATCCACATCACACATAGCTTATCTCATGGGTTCATACATGCTCCTCTCCAGAGCTCTTACTGTCCTTGATCACCATTCTACAGCACCAGTATCTTCAAAATCATCACCAGATAGGTGCCTATTACACTTACCAAGTTTAGCTGTCTGCCTGAGATGTGCCTTTGGCATCTCTACATCACAGCCTCCATGGACTGGCCCTGAGCTCATGCTTTCTAAAAGATTTCACTTCTATGACATTGGTCTATTCATAATCACAGCTGATCTTTCAGCCTCAGCTAACTAGTGTCAATTGTCCCAGTAAAGCAAGGGTTATATGTTAATAATTCTGGTCTCTTATTATTCACACCTGATCCTTCAGTCCCAGTTGACTAGAAACACAGATTATGGGAAAAGCCCTGATAGAGTCTTGACAGGTGTCTGAGTCATTACAATCCAGACTTACTAGCCCATTATCAGTCATAGAAGACAGGCAGCTCACAAGTATGCCTCTGGTGCTTATCCTATTGAGTCCCCAGAGAAGCAGGCTAGAGGTCTTTTGGGGAGACAACTCC
Organism: Mus musculus; assembly: GCF_000001635.26. Taxonomy (NCBI): domain Eukaryota; kingdom Metazoa; phylum Chordata; class Mammalia; order Rodentia; family Muridae; genus Mus; species Mus musculus. The sequence continues at coordinate 64,442,098 of NC_000078.6, forward strand.
TGATTATGCAAACTTCATATCCTGTGACTTGGTATTAAGTCCAGTGACATCCAAACCAAAATAAATGATAATATGCAAGTCTTATAAGATTTTTGTCAGCAAGTTCTCAGATATGTGCAGGGCCTGATATCAGACCACTGTTATTTCTAACCACTCAGGCTATTTTTATTTGATTTTAACAGTATTTATAATGGGAGCTAGCTAGTCACATCCATATTCATAATCCTTGTTACATCTGACTACACAACCAAGAGGCCAAGGGTTCAAGATTGCAACAAGTAACACCCAAAACATAATAAGCAATTGCAAAGGGTGTAGTCATAGTACTAGTATGCATACCTTGGCAGTAAACAGAAGTTCTCCCATTAGAGTTAAGACCTGATCAACAGAAGGGAGACATTGCCTGGCACTGCAAACCTGGCTCGGTATATATCAAGATAGATAGATAGATAGATAGATAGATAGATAGATAGATAATTTAAATACTCAATGATCATGAAGTCATAGTTGTTGAAGGATCTCCCAACCACAAATTTACTAAACAGCATGATCCTAAACAACAATCTATCAGCATTTGTCCTTATACCCATAGATAAGTATAGTCTTCACCTATCAAAAAGAAAATAACTTTTTGCAACAGAGAACTTTGTGGTGGTTTGAATATGCTTGACCCATGGTGTGGCACTATTGGGAGGTGTATTCTTTTTGTAGGAGGTGTGTCACTATGGAGGCAGAGCTTTGAGGTAATATATATGCTCAAGTTCTGCCCTGTGTGAGACCCAGTAATCTTCTCCTGGTTACCTTCAGAACACAATGTAGAATTACCAGAAACTCCAACATCATACCTGTCTGGATGTTGCCATGCTTCCCACCATGATGATAATGGAGTGAACCTCTAAACCTGTTACTCCAGCCCCAATTAAGTGTTGTTTTTTTATATATAAGAGTTATCTTGGTCATGATGTCTCTTCACAGACATGGAAACCCTATAAGACCCCAATTAATGCAAAATAATATGCATTAAATAAGTGGCCATGAATTTGATAATGAGGAGTAGTATGTGGGGTGGTATGGAGAGAGGAAAGGAAAGGGTAAATTTTTGTAATGAAATTATAATATCAAAAATGAAAGAAATTAAAGCAAGGGACGAAAAGGTAAACCTTACTGAGAGAAGCCTAAACCCATCCCTGTCTGAAGAGGATGTATAGAATTGGGAGTAAAAGTGATCATAATCTCAAAGATTATCAGGATAGACTGGACTGTAGTACAGCTGGCAGACATGTGAGAGGACACCTTCAGACACTAAGATAATACTGCCTTCAGTGAGATTCCTTGACCTTAAAGATAAAGCCATGGACAGGGCAAGAGTATGGTGTCTCATACTGTAAAGCAGCATTAATAGCAGTGAAATTATACCCACTTAACCATGGAAGTGAGACTCAGATGAGAATCACCCCAGGTGCTCAAAACAGAGCAGTCTGACTTCAGAGACCCTTCTTCTGACTCCTCAGTAATGAACACTTTCTTCCATTTCTAATATATCTCTCTGTTGCCTCTGGGAGCTTTCCTAAAATTGCTTCCTTTATTGACAACACTTGGCCTAAAGTATGAAGTACTAAGGAAACGTAGAACCTTTAACACCATACCAAGATTCATTCAGGAAGAAAACAGTCCATATTCTTCTCCGCTATGCCAGGTTCTTCTCAGAGCCATGGAGGCTTAGAAAGTCTTTGTGAGTTTTCTCCTATTCTGATGGTTTCTACTAGAGACTACTACTTTGATTTTTTTAGATTGCATTTAGGAAAGGCATTTGTGCAGAGAAAATATTAGGTGGTTTTTCTTTCTTAAGTCCCATGGATTAAAGAGATCTCAGTGGGTAAGGACAGAGTCTACCAGAACCTTTGCTCATGAGTATACATCTGTATGGCAAAAGAAGATCTTCCAGATCTTCTCTATCTCCCTCTGTGTCCTCTGGAGACCTTATCGAGATGCCCATGGGGACTTGTATCCTCTCCTTCTTCACTAGTGGGCATAAAAGAACAAAAAACCTTGTTCGGATACCATCATCTGCATAAAGCTCTGGCATAGTGTTCTCACTAACCCTTTTAATCAAATGCATAATCATGTAAAACAGCATAATAAGCACTCAGAGTGAATACTTTATCTGTAATGTAGAAAATATGGGATGTTTTGTTCCTCAGCCTTCTTAGATCTTAGCAACTTAAGAGTGAAGACCCCAAGAGAGGGTGCCTTTGGTATGTCGAGGTACAAGGAAAGCATCAAGGACTGAACAGAGAACAAACCTGGAGATGTTGGACAGAAGGAGAAGGCATTAAACCCCAGCAGAGACCTCAACTCTAGCCTTCCACCCAAGTAAGCTGTTACTGGCAGAAGTGTCTAGCACCTGGCCTTAGCCTGCTCCAAATTCAGTGTTGGGGATGGAACCACTCCCTTTTGAATATTTAGGCAAACATTCTACCCTTGAGCCCCAACCACAGCCCCAGTGATAGCCCCATGGCCGATGTTCTCTTCCCAGCTTCCCACCAGCACAGAGACCTCTGGAGCTCAGTGTCTCCTGCAAAGTCAGCAGAGAGCTCTGAATGTTCAAACCTGGGACATCCGGGCTAGGAAAGAAGTGTGTGTGTGTGTGTGTGAGTGTGTGTGTGTGTGTGTGTGTGTGTGTGTGTGTGTGTGTCTGTGTGTGTCTGTGTGTGTGTGTGTGTATGGGGCATTTGTGATTCACCCCACAGTCTAAATAAGCCTAGAGACACACATGACTAGAGAGAGTGGTTAAGAGCATGTGCTGAGTGAGGTAACCCAATCACAAAAGAAGTCACTTGATATGTACTCACTGATAAGTGGATATTAGCCCAAAAACCTAGAATACCCAAGATACAACTTTCAAAACACAAGAAAATCAAGAAGGAAGACCAACGCGTGGATACTTCATTCTTCCCTAGAATACAGAATAAAATATCCATGGAAGGAGTTGCAGAGACAAAGTTTGGAGCTAAGAGGAAAGGATGGAACATCCAGAGACTTCCCCACCCGGGGTCCATCCCATAATCAGCCACCAAATGCAGATACTATTGCATATGCCAACAAGATTTTGCTGAAGGGACCCTGATATAGCTGTCTCCTGTGAGACTTTGCCAGTGCCTGGCAAATACAGAAGTGGATGCTCACAGTCATCTATAGGATGGAACACAGGGCCCCCAATATAGGAACTAGAGAAGTAACCAAGAGCTGAAGGGGTCTGCAACCCTATAGGTGGAACAATAAGAACTAATCAGTACTCCCAGAGCTCGTGTCTCTAGCTGCATATGTAGCAGAAGATGGCCTAGTTGGCCATCACTGGGAACAGAGGCCCCTTGGTCTAGCAAACTTTATATGCCCCAGTACAGGGGAATGCTAGGGCCAAAACTGGGAGTGAGTGGGTAGGGGAGGAAGGCAGGGCCAGGTATAGGGGGCTTTTGGGATAGCATTTGAAATGTAAATGAAGAAAATATCTAATTCAAAAAATGTGGGGGAAAAAAAAAAAGCATGTGCTGATGTTGCAGAAAATCCACAATTGGGTTTCTGAGGCCTATGTTGAAATTGGGTGGCTCACAACTGCTACTAATGTCAGCGCCAGGGGAAGGGAGACTTCTGTTCTCCTCTGGCATTTCAAGGGCACCTACACTCATATTCACATACCCATACATACACAGGATCAAAAATAAAATAAACATTTCTTAAAAGATCTCCAAAAAAACATGAGCCAAAAAGTCTGAATCCTGCTCCAAAGTCAGTTTTTTGTCTCACCGCTCATCTTCCTCCTCCCATGGGCACCCCTTTTTCTTCTTTGTCCTTCACTCTGCCTTTCAGTGCCTCTCTACTATGTGTAAAGTAGAGAACTGTTTTGTATATGCTTAGTCTAATAGGTATAATCTCCATGGTTGCCTTCTAATCTTGGAACCAGTTATCTCTAGTGCCTACTCCAGTTACATCCTAATTTAAGATTTTCATTTTGTTTTACCCCTTATCCAACCCATCACCAAGCTGTGTCTATTACTTCTCACTATCAGCAACTCTTTCCTTCACATCTTTATATCTGCTGTCAATGTTTTACTTCTGTCCTAAACTATTTCTGGAGCCAAATAAAAAGTATCTAACAAGAGTTCTCAAGTTATCCAGTTCACTAAGACAATGGCTTTAAAACTTGCCTGTACCTGAGAAGAGCCTGTACCTACTTTTGTGAAACCTAGTTCAACCCCTGTGATTATTTTCAATAAGTGAACAGCATAATTGCAATATATCTGATCATTAAACAGAAATATAACTACCACTGGTTGGAAGAAAACTCTTCTCTGCCTTTCCATCATATCAGCTATATTTCGAGATACATGTTTTTTTTTTCTTTTTTCTTTTTTTTCAAGGCAGGGTTTCTCTGTATAGCTCTGGGTGTCCTGGAACTCACTCTGTAGACCAGGCTGGCCTCAAACTCAGAAATCCGCCTGCATCTGCCTCCCGAGTGCTGGGAGTAAAGGCATGTGCCACCATGCCTGACTTTTATTTTAATATTTAATGAATTTTATATTTATTTTCCTAAATTATACAATATATTATTATATTATACATTAGTATATGATATATTATTTTAAATTTTTTATACCTAATAAACAATATTAGGAAAAAAAATCTCAGACAAACTCTATGACTTGGGGTTACCTGGTAAAGAAATGATACTTCAGTAAATCACCTTTTTTTTAGAACTGCCCCCATATTGAAATAATTTCAAAACATTAAATAAAACTACTGGAGGATCCCACAATACCTCTCCTGGGCATATATCCAGATGTGCCAACCGGTAAGAAGGACACATGCTCCACTATGTTCATAACAGCCTTATTTGTAATAGCCAGAAGCTGAAAAGAACCCAGATGCCCCTCAACAGAGGAATGGATACAGAAAATGTGGTACATTTACACAATGGAGTACTACTCAGCTATTAAAAAGAATGAATTTATGAAATTCCTAGGCAAATGGATGAACCTGGAGGGCATCATCCTGAGTGAGGTAACCCAATCACAAAAGAACTCACACAATATATACTCACTGATAAGTGGATATTAGCCCAGAAACTTAGAGAATACCCAAGATATAAGATACAATATGTGAAACACATGAAACTGAAGAAGAACGACCACCAAAGTGTGGACACTTTGCCCCTCCTTAGAATTGGGAACAAAACACCCATGGAAGGAATTACAGAGACAAAGTTTGGAGCTGAGATGAAAGGATGGACCACCTAGAGACTGCCACATCCGGGGATCCATCCCATAATCAGCTTCCAAACGCTGACACCATTGCATACACTAGCAAGATTTTGCTGAAAGGAGCCAGATATAGCTGTCTCTTGTGAGACTATGCGGGGCCTAGCAAACACAGAAGTGGATGTTCACAGTCAGCTATTGGATGGATCACAGGGTCCCCAATGAAGGAGCTGGAGAAAGTACCCAAGGAGCTAAAGGGAACTGCAACCCTATAGGTGGAACAACAATATGAACTAACCAGTACCCCCCAGATCTCGTGTCTCTAGCTGCATATGTATCGGAAGATGGCCTAGTCGGCCATCAGTGGAAAGAGAGGCCCATTGGTCTGGCAAACTTTATATGCCTCAGTACAGGGGAATGCCAGGGCCAAGAAGTGGGAGTGGGTGGGTGGGGGAGTGGGTGGGAGAGTGGGTGGGGGACTTTTGGGATAGCATTGGAAATGTAAATGAAATAAATACCTAATTAAAAAAACCAAAAAAAGAAATGTAAATAAAGAAAATATTTAATAAAAAATAAAAAAAAATAAAGACAGAAAAAAAAATTCAAACTACTAAAACATCTGTGTGAAAACTCTTTGCTATTCTTCTGTGTTGATTAATAAATTTGGAAAAATTAAAATGCACATAACTATGTAACATAGGAAATTATCTTAACTATCTTTTGTGCATACATTGTGTTTTATGGTCCCTGCTTAGAATTATTTTCTAAAAGGAATAAGGAGGAATGGTGCTTGCAGAACTAGGTGTTTCAAATGCATCCAGTTATGTATTACCAGGCAGCTTTCCAAACTACTGTTTATGATCTTTGATACTTACTGTTCACCGTGATATGAAATCTTATTTTTCAACTTAATTCTGAGGACCTATATACCCATTAATAAATATGTATAATTCAAAGCAGTGGTTCTCACCCTTACAAATGTTGTGACTCTTTAATAGAGTTCCTCATGTTGTGGTAAGCCTCAACCACTTGGTTGCTACTTCATAACTGTAATATTGCTGCTATGAATCATAATGTAAATATCTGATATCTAATATCCCACCCCTAAAACGGTCACAAATCACAAGTTAAGAACCACTGAGAGAGAGTTGTAGTTAGAGTAGCGTATGGCTCTCTGGTACAGTGCTTGATTACTCTATAAGAGAATGGACAAGGTTCTAGGTTCAGTGCAAAGTTCAGCAACAAATGAATGAACGAATAAACTTTTTTGGTGTCTTAATGCATCCAAGTCTCTTAATAGATATTGAAATTATGTATGAGAATAACAAGTAACTTTAGCTATGAAATTAGACAGGAAGGAACAAATCATGATTTACATCAGGAAATAAGAAGATGAAGACCATGATATCCAATATATATATATATATGTGTGTGTGTGTGTGTGTGTGTGTGTGTGTGTGTGTGTGTGTGTGTGTGTGTGTATCCAATATATATACATATTATATATATGGCATAGGTATTGGTCTAACAAGTAACAGAAAACATTGTCATAAGTTAAGCAGTAGGACCAAGGTTGTGTGAAAATAAGCAGGCAATCACAATGACCTTCTCACTCAAAATAAACTTTTATATTTATAAGAAATGTGCTGTAAAATACTTAATGGGTATCACAAATTCCACTGGAGCTACTCTGCTCAGAAGTTAGTGCATCACCGGGAGTCATCTGGACTATGTTTTGTAAATGAGAGGATGGTGAGAGTAAAGTTACTTAGTCTTTGCACACAAAAGCACCTTGCCAGTGATCTACAGAACTCAAGAATGAAACTGTAAAACTGGGCCTTGACTGAAACAAACTTTCTAGCTTGCCACACAGACTTGTGATTTAGGCAGAGAAACGAAATGATTCTCAACTGCATTCTTTAAGTTGCATTATAAGAAACCTCTCTGAGTATCTGTTCACCTCCATAGTTATTGGAAATATTTTGCAATGACTACTCATATATCCTTAGTTGATTACAAGACTATGTATACTCTCCTCCATAGTCTCATAGTTTTCCAACAATGACGCCTGAGGACCTCAGGACAAATGCTAACGTATCTGTTACTAGCTGTCTGAAATGGCTTAGATGAGTTTAATATTTAAGATAAATGTAAATTCTTAAAGGTAATGATGAGACAGATTGGAGACCCAGATTGTGAGAAATAGATCTCAATGAATGAGAGAGAGAGAGAAAAGAAAGAAAGAGAGAGAGAGAGAGAGAGAGAGAGAGAGAGAGAGAGAGAGAGAGAGAGATGGTAATGTGGCAGGGGAGAGATTGGAGGGAGGAAATAAAATGGGGAAATGATGCAGTTTATTTTAATTTAAAACTTATTAAGAAGAACGACCCCTAGAATGAAGAGCTTGGTCTCTCTCCTCTGTAGAGGCACTGTTCTGGTTCTGCTGCAATGTGGTTGAAGAAGTGACATCGAATTTCTCCCTCTGTATAGACACAGTAGAGAGAGTTTCCTCGGCTTCTGCTCTGGATGTAGTGCTCAAATGTGTCATTTCCATAATATCTAATAAGGTCAATGAAGAAAGGCAGACAAGAGCCCAGTCCATGCTCATCTTTTCGCTGGTTTCCTAGGTGACCTCATTATGCGTCAGTGCACGAATCCAGCCTCCAAGCGCTCTCCTTCTAATACTTCTGACACAAGCACTTCAGGAACAGCTCAGCACTGATGAGTAGCTACACAGCAAGCTATGTCAGGCTTCTAGCCATCTGATTAGATACCATAAGTGAGTCATATTTCATAAGCAACGGGAAGGCCAAGTATTCTGTAGCCCACAGAAAAATAAACTAATCATCCAGACGCCAGCTGTTCCATAAAACCACGGAGAAAAAAAGCAGGCACCGCCAACAAATGCTGCTAGCCTTCAGTTCAGAGTCAACTATAGATCTGCGTAGACTTACCTAGGACAGAACATCAATATTCATATAACCCAGTCATACATCCAAATACTCTGTAGCCCAACCAGCTCAGTGCTCTTTAGTCTGACTATATGATATATTATCCTAGGATGACTTCCAGTTTGCTTTGCTTTGCTTCAAAATAATACAATACAATACAATACAATACAATACAATACAATAAAATAAAATAAAATAAAATAAAATAAAATAAACAATCTTGAGCCACAATTTGGCTCTACTTCACTAAAATTTCCAGCAATGGTACAATTTGTAGATCAAAGATGTGCTTTCTTTTCTGTCTTTGGTCGTGTTTGTAAAGTCTTATTTTATTGTCACAAACTAGCTCTCGGTTGCTTCCACCATCAGTCCTATTTCATTCACTTAAGACCTTTGATGTTTTATCTTTTTCTTAGCTAGATCTCAAGGATTCCATTGCTCAACAAGTGACATAATGTTGAGTCTTCTGCTTCGTTTCCCACAAATATCTCTCAGTTAAGAGTGCCATGCGCAGAAGGACATGCAACATTCTAGTGCAGCACAGGGCACAGCTGATTCCCATCTCACCTTCCATGTAGTCCGTTCCCAGTTATTACATGTGTTTTCCACGTGGACCTGACCTTCATTAGATCTAAATGCTCCTCTGTGATCGTTTTACTTCTGTCAGATTCTGCTTTCCTCCTCTCCCCTCACAGGCTACGAAAAGTCTATTAACTTCTTTCTGAACCCTGAGATACTCATCTCACTTCTTTGCTCTTAGCTAAATGTACCACTGTCAGAATCTTTAGAGTAAATGGATTGTGTCCCCACCTCAGTAAATTAACATCTATGCTAACACATAGTACCAAACTACCCAAGCATAATCACGTGCATCAGAGAACTCACCCAATCAAATCTCACAGAATAAAACATATGCAATCAAAAAGGCACAGAGAAAAGCCTGGAACTTTCTACAAGACTTTTCACATACAACCATCCCATATTCAACAGGGACCATCTGCCTGAAGGATAGACGAGGTCTCTGAGTGAGGTTTCCAAGCCTCTTTATACGTTTGGAAAGGTTAGTTGTAATATTGCAGCTTTATACTCACAAATAGTAGGAGGAATTACTTGATATTTTCACATTTTATGAATTTGTAGGTTCTAGGTGATTTTATCATATTTCTAAGTCAGTGTCTGTATTAGACTCCCTTTCTAGCAAATATCACTTGTTTGTTTAAATGGATGATCAGTTTTGACACTTACAGAGAGATTAAATGGAGTCAACTCTCATTTTTTTTCTTTCAGAAGCGTAGCCCTGGTACTCATGGCAGAAATGGACCACAATCCCTTCATCATGCCCCAGTACAGGGGAACACCAAGAAGTGGGAGTGGGTGGGTAGGGGAGTAGGGCACGGGGAGGGAGGGTATAGGGAACTTTAGGGATAGCCTTTGAAATGTAAATAAAGAAAATATCTAATAAAAAAAGAAAGAAAGAAAGAAAGAAAGTGGAGAAACACAGGGAAAAAAAATCATCATCACTGCCAAATTAGGCTGTTCTAATTTGCTTTCTGTTGATGTAAGAAAATATTCTGCCCAAAAGAAACTTTTGGAGAAGGTTTATTTTAGCTTATATTTCAAGGTCATTGCCCTTCAACTAAGGAAATAAGAATTGGAACTTAAGGCAGAAACCTGAGCCAGAAACTATGGAAGAATGCTGCTTACTGGCCCACTCTGGCTCATGCTTTGAAACATCGTTGATGCATTCACTCTTTGATACATCCCAGGGTCACTGTCCTAGGGATGATCCTGTTCAGAGTAGGAAAGCTGGGCCTTCCTAGATCAATTACGTTTTTTAAAATGCCCACATAAATGCCCACAGGGCAATATGATTGAGACAATTCTTCAGTTGAGATTCCCTCTTCTTTGGAGACTCTAGACACTGACAATAAATCTAACCAGCACACAGGCATATCCTCATTATTATCATAGCTGGATAACCCCTGTTTTATACTAGTAAGCATACTATACTTGATTTTCTTAGCCATTCTTTTCACCTCACCCTCTAATAGGTTATTTTTCTTCATTTCTTTGTGTGCTCTCTGATACAGCTTTAATGTACACACCAGCATCTTCTCTGTCCCCTTACTCCCTGCTTCCACTTCTACCATAGCCTTTTGCTCAGTGCTTGGGATTGAACCTGAACCGTCATACATGATAAAAAAAAGTGTTCTACCACTGAGATACATCCCCAGCCCAAGACCTTTTCATCACTATGTAAATACACTTATTGTCACTCTTGGAAAATATTTGTTTGTTAATTATTATCCTAAAGATATTATCTCCTTTGCCTTCACTTTTACAATTAAACTCCAAAGTAATTAGTCTTAAAATGTGACTGCTAGCTATTTATGTGGCCCATTTTGGCATTCTGTGAGCTATGTAAGGCATTTTCAGCTGCTCATTAACCATAACCACCTGCAGGTTTCATAAGTGCTTGAGACTTCAAACTCTAAAACTAAAAACTGTACCAATTTCTATCTTCTAGTATGTCTTTATGCCTTTTCTAAAATTGTAGCAAGTCAAACATACATACCCGGATGTGCAAATCAACAGTCATGTGAAATATTCTTTTATCCATTGAGCATGACATCCGCTCAGCAGAAAGCAGTATTATTTCTATCTCCAAGATAACTCTCCAATCTATTTTCCTTTCAGACACTATAAGATTGCTTGCACTGAATCATTTATCACGTGAGTCCAGTAACTCAACACCTCAAAAAATTTTTACCACGCATTTTCTAGTCATCATAAGAAATAGCTCCAAATCCTGAACTCAAGGTCTACAGAATATAACATTCTAGTATGCTGGTTCAGAAACCTTGAGGTGGAGAAAACGAAAGAGTAAACAGTAAAGTTATTTATCCTGACATTGTGAGTGCAGCACAGTTTCTTTTCACCTGTTCATTTTGTCTTTGTCACTGCCACTGTTGTAGATTTTCCTTTTGTCTTTCTGTCAGGGTTTGCTCACAGCAATAATCTTCTTGATACAGTTCCTCTGCTAACATTTTTAAGCAATATTTGGGAGTAAATATTGGGATTGTGAAATCCCAAATACGTAATTTAGGTGGTACAACTTTGGATCACTCCAGTAGAGACAAAATTATCATTTCCTATGAAATGAATCACGTTAAAATCTAGTTTTCAGAAATCTCTTACAATACTTAAGCGATTAGAAATATACCACATCCAATTATGATTTTTCCTGTAAATAAGGGAATGTTTATAATAAGTATGTGCTATGCATACATAATATTATGAAGATGCAGAAACATTAAATTTATAGGAGAAATATGCAGGTGGAAACTCATTATGAGTTGGTTGATGCCACAATTTTGCTACAGAAATTCTTTAACTAGACAACTTCACTTTGGGCTTTTTTGCTCTTCATTTGATACAATGAGGCTCATCCACATTACCAAAGCCAACACCATTTAAATTACACATACAGAAAAAAAATTGGAAAGCAATAAACAAAAATGTTTACTTTTATGTGATAGAGGCTGTATCCATTTAAACATTTTTTTCAAGCTAGGAATATATGAGCTCACTGGCCCAACATTCATAAAGCCACTGGATTCAATCCACAGCACCACAGAAGTTAACACAATAAAACTATAAAAATTATTATACACATTAATTACATCTACACAGCATCAGCCAAGCACCTGAATTAATATTTGGTTATCCACTGGACACAATTTACTAGTCAAAGTGACACATAAAATAACTCTCACAACCCTATGACAAGTATTTCTAATATTTTCTTTTTTCTGGGCATAATCAGAATGACTCGTGTAAGAGCTATGGTAAAACCTAACAATTGGAAAAAACATTTTAAGAAGAGCTTCTTGAGTTGAGAGTGGGTGATTACTTTTAAATTTTCTTCATATGCTACTGATGAAGGAAACACATTTCACCGTCCCAGAAATGTACTTAGTTATGTCCGTTCAATTATGAGAAGTTGACGTCAAAAGAATTCTTAAGATGATCTGGGAATAATTCCTTGAGATGTAAGTCATGATCACACAGATGGAAATTGAATTCATACTATTAATCAACAAAAAGTGAGTGTAGATACATAAAAAAGAGACACAAGAACTGCTCTGTTGGATTCTCTAGGATTTGTGGACGCTGGGATGATTTTTTTTAAAAAATCAAAACAGCTTAAGTATCACCCACAAGTATAATAGCAGGAAAACATTCTAGAATCAAAGGAAGCATACATTAGAGAGCATGTCAATTGCAAATGTTTTACAATATTAACTGACGCTACTGGGCTAAGTGAGAGTAGCATGGGCACCAGTTATTAAATATGGTGGTCCTTGTGGATGACCTCTGCATGCAAATTTACTTGAAGAGTGAGCTTGAAAGCCTGATGAGAAAAGAACAGGAGAGGGGGAACTGAATACATTTGATTGTATCAAGTTTTACTAACAAGGTAAACTGATAAATGGTGTCATCACTAGAAGCTAAAGCATGAAGAAATTATTTGCTTGTGTAAGAAAAAATAAAATAAAATAAAATAAAAATGTGTTTTCTCTCTCTCTCTTCTCTCTTTTTTCTTTCTGTCCATGCATCATCCTTTATATCTTTCTCTCCCATCTCCTCTTCTTTCTCCATGGTGACTGCCCTGGTCTCTACCCTTGTGGCCAGAGAACTCACCCAAGAGCAGCTTCCTAATGAACCTTCACATATATATATATATATATATATATATATATATATATATATATATGTAATAGGCATATATGAAAGCTAGTAGTGGACCTTAAAATGTAATAGGAAAATGATGATAAAGAATAGTGAAGAACTTAAATTTTTTTGTCTGTAAAAAGGCAAAATATAGGATGGAGTGCATGCAGAGAGATTAGCTTTGTTAGGAGCAGAAATATATTGGTAATGGAAAACAAGGTACAATTCTATGGAGACAGACACCACATCAATGAATAAATATGAAAATTCTCAGGAAAACCCTGGCCAAACTGAGTCTTGTACAATAAACAGGACCAAAAGAGTTATAAATATTTAATGATAATAACCATAAAAGGAAAAAAAAAAACCTTTCACTCCTGGCACAATGACAGACTTTGTTCTCCTTTTCATTCTAAGGACAATGATAAACACTTTTACTCAGCAAGAAACAGCTAAAGGATAACACAGAATGGCAGAAAGCAGACATTGAAGTGATCAGAGATACAGGAACCAGAGAAAGAGCCAAATGGCCTGGCATTTGACAACCACTCCTCAATCAATAAAGTTTATTCTGGAACTGCTTGCCAGGTTTCAGCCTTGCATGAGAGGACAGTCCAGGAAGGTTTCTTTCTTCTTTCTACCCCTGAACATCAAAAATGTCTCACAGTGAAGCCCAGGGAAGCTTATCTGTAGAGGGAGTTGAATGATAACCAAAACCAAAAGGAGTGCTCTCTGCACCTCCTGTCACTTTGACCCTACTTATAGACATTAGCAGCACTAAGAGAAGGAATTCTGCAATAATAACACTTTATTCAGAAGTCCCTTCTTGCTCGGGATTTGAGATTTGACTTTTTTCCAGTAAAATACAGTGTGACTACAAAATCCAAGTATTTGACAATAGTAAAAGATTTTGAATGTGCAATGGCCAAAAACAAATTCAGAATCAATGGTAAAAATGACTCTGGAGTGTTTCTGATGGCACTTACACATGCTGCATTTGGTTCTGAACACATGATACACACTGCACTGTGCGTGCCACATCACCGGACACCCTGAACAGCAACCGAAATGGTTAAAGACTGTTAAATATTGTGAACTGTGGTGCTTTCTTCTCTGTGTAAGGTTTACTGCTTTTATAGAAACAAAGCTTTAATTATGGAAACCAAAGACTTTTAATCTTTTTATTTATTCTATAGACTAACTGTAGGAAAATATCAAATTAGGGTATGGCTTGTATTGTTAGAATATTTGTTTTTAAAAATGCTTGAGTTGCTAAATCAAGTTTCATTTTGTAAAATGCTACTGGGCTGAGCATGGTTGCACATGCTTTCTGTGAACTCGTGGTTGGCCTGGTCAACATAGAAAGTTCCAGGCTAGTTGGGACTCTGTCGTAAGATCCAGTCTCTGAAAGAAAGAAAGAAAGAAAGAAAGAAAGAAAGAAAGAAAGAAAGAAAGAAAGAAAGAAAGAAAGAAAGAAAGGAAGGAAGGAAGGAAGGAAGGAAGGAAGGAAGGAAGGAAGGAAGGAAAAGAATGCCCTTCACTAATGCTGCCATTTTATACTATGTATTTATGGAAAGTGGTATTTTCATTCCTGACAAAGAAAAAAGAAAATATTGGTCCATTCTGACAAATGATAAACATTCTCTATGTCCTTCAGTATCAAATACTGAGGTCAGGGTTAATTCTTTATGTAAAGATCAACAAACATGTCCATCTTATTAGATTGTAGAGTTCTTTTTTTGTCTTCTCAAACAGTAAAAATTATATGTAAACCATTTTTTTACCTGAACAATAGTATCTATTGAAAAAAAAAACAATAATTATACAATCGTATCATGCTAGGTGTTCATTACCACAAATTTTAATTGAATTGAATTAGATAGTTGGCTTATATAAACAATGGAGTATCATTCATCTATAAAGAGGCACAAAACCTTGTCTTTGTAGGAAAGTAGGAATAAACAGAGGTTATCACACTGAGCAAAATAAGGCAAATTAAAATTAAAAGGATAAATACATTTTCCCACATGTTCTCCAATATGCAGAGTATGTATGTATTTGCATATGTATGTGTGTATACATATATTCATGCATATATACATAATCACTTTTTTATTTGGCATAATACTAGAGATGAGACTGAGCAATATAAGGGCCTAGTGGCAGATATAAGAAAACAAAATGTGCAGAGGAGCTGAAATGTCAGTATCTTTAATGCATATGACAGATTTCAATGTACTGAATTTACTAAACACACACATATATCACATATTATATATATATATGAGAAGAGTATAAAACAATACATATAAACATTAAGTACTTCAAATTTTCCCAAAATTTTTTTTAAACCTTGCTTCTTTTTATACATGCATTCAATAACAAATTCAGTGGAGATTAATGTTATTCAGTCTGGAATAGCCTAACAAAAGCAGTGTTTTACTCTTTTTTTTTCATAGATACTTTATTTACATTTCAAATATTATCCCCTTTCCTGGATTCCCCTCCGAAAACCCCCTATCCCCTACCCCTAGCCCCTACCCCTGCTCACCAACCCACCCACTCCTGCAGAAAACCAAGGGCCTCTCCTCCCACTGATGACCCATTAGGCTATTCTCTGCTACATATGCAGCTAAAGCCATGCGTTCTACCATGTGTTTTCTTTGGTTGGTGGTTTAGTCTCAGGGAGCTCTGGGGATACTGGTTAGTTTATATTGTTATTCCTCCTAGGGGGCTGCAAACCTCTTCAGCTCCTTGGGTACTCTCTCTAGCTCCTTCATTGTGCTCTGTCCAATGGATGGCTGTGAGCATCCACTTCTGTATTTGTCAGGTGCTGGCAGAGCCTCTCAGGAGACAGCTTTATCAGACTCTTGTCAGCAAGTTCTTGCTGGTGTCCACAATAGTGTCTGGTTTTGGTAGTTGTATATGGGACGAATCCTCAGGTGGGGCAGTCTCTGGATGGTCATGCCTTCAGTCTCTGCTCCACACTTTGTCTTTGTAACTCCTTCTATGGGTATTTTGTTCCCTCTTCTAAGAAGGACCAAAGTATCCACACTTTGGTCTTCCTTCTTCTTGAGTTTTCATGTGTTTTACAAATTGTATCTTGGGTATTCTATATCCAGTTTACTGAGGAACCACCAAACTGTTTTCCAGAGTGATTGTACCACCTTGCAAGCCCACCCGCAATGGAAGAGGGTTCCTCTTTCTCCACATCCTTACCAGCATCTGCTGTCATCTGAATTTTTAATCTTAGCCATTCTGACTGGTGTGAGGTGGAATCTCAGGGTTGTTTTGATTTGCATTTACCTGATGACTAAGGATGTTGAACATTTCTTTAGGTGCTTTCTAGCCATTCAGTATTTCTCAGTTGAGAATTCCTTGTTTAGCCCTGTACCTAACAAAAGCAGTATTTTATTCTTTAATCATTTATTTCATAATAGATAAAATAATATATACAGAGACATCAAAGTCTTGTGGCTCTTTTTTGGGGGGAGGAATATTGTAAAAATATCTAAACGTTTACCTCTAGCTTGAGTAGAGCTATATGTAAAAGAATTCGATGCAACATTTTCTGAGCAATCACAAACTTAACAGTACCTTTGAAATATCCTATCTTCTTACAGTAAAGCTTTTCATAGTGATGTTTACCATTAACTACATTGACAAAGTTGCTGAAAGTGAGTAATAACATCACAGTATGATGCCATATAAATATGCGATAATTGGACATTAGCTGATTCATACATCCTTTTGATCCATAGAGACAACAAATATCCCTGCCTTTGCTTTGTTCATTTTATTTATTCATTTATTTATTCATTTGTTTGTTTATTTATTTATTTATTTATTTATTTTAAACTCCAGATTTTTCCCCCTCCTGGTCCACCCTCCGAGACTCTTCCACATCCCATACCTTCTCCCCATCCCCTCTCTCCACAAGGATGTCCCTACCCCCGACCCCCACCCCATCAGACCTCTAAACTCCCTGGGGTCTCCAGTCTCTTGAGGGTTAGGTGCATCTTCTCTGACTGAACCCAGACAAAAACATGAGAAAAAACTTACTATTGGTTGCCTTCCTCATAAACCTAAATTGTCAAAAATTTTAACAATCAATTGGCCAAAGGGTGCTAAGAGAGCACATACTAGCAGCTTGACAACACATCTAAAAGCTCAGGAAAAAAGGGAGCAAATTCACCCAAGAGGAGTAGACGGCAGGAAATAATCAAACTCAGGGGTGAAATCAACCAAGTGGAAACAAGAAGAACTATTCAAAGAATTAACCAAACGAGGAGTTGGTTCTTTGAGAAAATCAACAAGATAGATAAACCCTTAGCTAGACTCACTAAAGGGCACAGGGACAACATCCTAATTAATAAAATCAGAAATGAAAAGGGAGACATAACAACAGATCCTGAAGAAATCCAAAACACCATCAGATCCTTCTACAAAAGGTTATACTCAACAAAACTGGAAAACCTGGACGAAATGGACAAATTTCTGGACAGATACCAGGTACCAAAGTTGAATCAGGATCAAGTTGACCATCTAAACAGTCCCATATCACCTAAAGAAATAGAAGCAGTTATTAATAGTCTCCCAGCCAAAAAAAGCCCAGGACCAGACAGGTTTAGTGCAGAGTTCTATCAGACCTTCAAAGAAGATCTAATTCCAGTTCTGCACAAACTATTTCACAAATAGAAGTAGGAGGTACTCTACCCAACTGATTTTATGAAGCCACTATTACTCTGATACCTAAACCACAGAAAGACCCAACAAAGATAGAGAACTTCAAACCAATTTCTCTTATGAATATCGATGCAAAAATCCTCAATAAAATTCTTGCTAACCGAATCCAAGAACACATTAAAGCACTCATCCATCCTGACCAAGTAGGTTTTATTCCAGGAATGCATGGATGGTTTAATATACGAAAATCCATCAATGTAATCCATTATATAAACAAACTCAAAGACAAAAACCACATGATCATCTCGTTAGATGCAGAAAAAGCATTTTACAAGATCCAACACCCATTCGTGATAAAAGTTTTGGAAAGATCAGGAATTCAAGGCCCATACCTAAACATGATAAAAGCAATCTACAGCAAACCAGTAGCCAACATCAAAGTAAATGGAGAGAAGCTGGAAGCAATCCCACTAAAATCAGGAACTAAAGGCTGCCCACTTTCTCCCTACCTTTTCAACATAGTACTTGAAGTATTAGCCAGAGCAATTTGACAACAAAAGGAGATCAAGGGGATACAAATTGGAAAAGAGGAAGTCAAAATATCACTTTTTGCAGATGATATGATAGTATATATAAGTGACCCTAAAAATTCTACCAGAGAACTCCTAAACCTGATAAACAGCTTCGGTGAAGTAGCTGGATATAAAATAAACTCAAACAAGTCAGTGGCCTTTCTCTATACAAAGAATAAGCAGGCTGAGAAAGAAATTAGGGAAACAACACCCTTCTCAATAGTCACAAATAATATAAAATATCTTGGCGTGACTCTAACTAAGGAGGTGAAAGATCTGTATGATAAAAACTTCAAATCTCTGAAGAAAGAAATTAAAGAAGATCTCAGGAGATGGAAAGATCTCCCATGCTCATGGAATGGCAGGATCAACATTGTAAAAATGGCTATCTTGCCAAAAGCAATCTACAGATTCAATGCAATCCCCATCAAAATTCCAACTCAATTCTTCAACGAATTAGAAGGAGCAATTTGCAAATTCATCTGGAATTAAAAAAAAAACCCTAGGATAGCAAAAAGTCTTCTCAAAGATAAAAGAACCTCTGGTGGAATCACCATGCCTGACCTAAAGCTTTACTACAGAGCAATTGTGATAAAAAACTGCATGGTACTGGTATAGAGACAGACAAGTAGACCAATGGAATAGAATTGAAGACCCAGAAATGAAACCACACATCTATGGTCACTTGATCTTCGACAAGGGAGCTAAAACCATCCAGTGGAAGAAAAACAGCATTTTCAACAATTGGTGCTGGCACAACTGGTTGTTATCATGTAGAAGAATGTGAATCGATCCATACTTATCTCCTTGTACTAAGGTCAAATCTAAGTGGATCAAGGAACTTCAACTAAAACCAGAGACACTGAAACTTATAGAGGAGAAAGTTCGGAAAAGCCTTGAAGATATGGGCACAGGGGAAAAATTCCTGAACAGAACAGCCATGGCTTGTGCTGTAAGATCGAGAATTGACAAATGGGACCTAATGAAACTCCAAAGTTTCTGCAAGGCAAAAGACACTGTCAATAAGACAAAAAGACCACCAACAGATTGGGAAAGGATCTTTACCTATCCTAAATCAGATAGGGGACTAATATCCAACATATATAAAGAACTCAAGAAGGTGGACTTCAAAAAATCGAATAACCCCATTAAAAAATGGGGCTCAGAACTGAACAAAGAATTCTCACCTGAGGAATCCCGAATGGCAGAGAAGCACCTGAAAAAATGTTCAACATCCTTAATCAGCAGGGAAATGCAAATCAAAACAACCCTGAGATTCCACCTCACACCAGTCAGAATGGCTAAGATCAAAAATGCAGGTGATAGCAGATGCTGGCGTGGATGTGGAGAAAGAGGAACACTCCTCCATTGTTGGTGGGATTTCAGGCTTGTACAACCACTCTGGAAATCAGTCTGGCGGTTCCTCAGAAAATTGGACATAGTACTTCCGCAGGATCCAGCAATACCTCTCCTGGGCATATATCCAGAAGATGCCCCAACTGATAAGAAGGACACATGCTCCACTATGTTCATAGCTGCCTT
This sequence comes from Mus musculus, assembly GCF_000001635.26. Taxonomy (NCBI): domain Eukaryota; kingdom Metazoa; phylum Chordata; class Mammalia; order Rodentia; family Muridae; genus Mus; species Mus musculus. Next base: position 64,461,835 of record NC_000078.6, read on the forward strand.
ATTTATAATAGCCAGAAGCTGGAAAGAACCCAGATGCCCCTCAACAGAGGAATGGATACAGAAAATGTGGTACATCTACACAATGGAGTACTACTCAGCTATTAAAAAGAATGAATTTATGAAATTCCTAGCCAAATGGATGGACCTGGAGGGCATCATCCTGAGTGAGGTAACACATTCACAAAGGAACTCACACAATATGTACTCACTGATAAGTGGATATTAGCCCCAAACCTAGGATACCCAAGATATAAGATACAATTGGCTAAACACATGAAACTCAAGAAGAATGAAGACTGAAGTGTGGACACTATGCCCCTCCTTAGAATTGGGAACAAAACACCCATGGAAGGAGTTACAGAGACAAAGTTTGGAGCTGAGATGAAACGATGGACCATGTAGAGACTGCCATATCCAGGGATCCACCCCATAATCAGCATCCAAACGCTGACACCATTGCATACACTAGCAAGATTTTATCGAAAGGACCCAGATGTAGCTGTCTCTTGTGAGACTATGCTGGGGCCTAGCAAACACAAAAGTGGATGCTCACAGTCAGCTAATGGATGGATCACAGGGCTCCCCATGGAGGAGCTAGAGAAAGAACCCAAGGAGCTAAAGGGATCTGCAACCCTATAGGTGGAACAACATTATGAACTAACCAGTACCCCGGAGCTCTTGACTCTAGCTGCATATGTATCAAAAGATGGCCTAGTCGGCCATCACTGGAAAGAGAGGCCCATTGGACACGCAAACTTTATATGCCCCAGTACAGGGGAACGCCAGGGCCAAAAAGGGGGAGTGGGTGGTTAGGGGAGTGGGGGTGGGTGGGTATGGGGGACTTTTGGTATAGCATTGGAAATGTAAATGAGCTAAATACCTAATAAAAAATGGGGAAAAAAGGGTATACTGTAGTAAAAGAAAGTGTCAAAGGCTTGTCACTGCATGTGACTGACACGTTCAAGGAGAACAAACCTCTATCCAGGATATGAAGCTGACACAAAACAGCTTGATCCCCACTCTCTACCCCCTCCTTTCTCCAGAGGTTGCTGTTGGCTTGGGATGGCTGTGTTGCTTCCATCTCTGCTATCTGACCAGCAGGACTTCCAGTGGTGTCTCCTCTTATTGAAGCTTTATAGAGTGATTCATTATCTACATATTTACAAGCATATTTCCTTATGTTTGAAATCTATCTTTCTTTGCTTTCTTCTTTTCTCAGTGTGGAAGACATTTCCTTCAGTAAGTGGCTTGGTGCTCCTCCTACCCTTTCTTATTATACTACCATGGTTGGTCAGCTCTCACTGCTCCTAAGTTCTGTGCTAGTAGTGATCAAACTACTAAATTCCAAGATGGCGCCTAGTCTCTGAATTTCCCTCTGACTTACCATTTGATTTCTCCCTCTTATAGGCATTTGGGCCACAAATCATTCAGCCACACTATTAACACGGCCCACAGTGCCTTCATCGGGCTGCCTTCTACACTTGTACACTTCCAATATTATGAACTAAATAAAATTATTTTTCTTTGTAATGTAAAAAAAAAGAAAATAGCTCAATATCCTTAATTACCAAGTTACTAAATGCAAATTAAACTACTATAACACCCCATCCATCCCACCTTGCCTTTTATCAAGAAAACAAACAATGCCAAATACTGGCAAGGATTTGGAGAAACTGGAACAAGCTCCTCATTGCTGAAAGGAATGAAAACTAGTATAGCCATTTTGGAAATCATTGTGAAAGTTTCACAAACAAATTAAAATCCCTCCAGCACTGGTTTTACCTAAAAGGCAGAAGCTAATAGATCTCTGTTGGTTCAAGGCCAGCCTCACCTACATAGTACATTTCAGGACAGCCAGAGCTGTAGAAAGAGACCCTGCTTCAAAAAAATTAAAAAATAAAACTACAGCTACAATATTCCCCAGCCATGCCACACCTCACATATACTCAAAGGATTCTATAGCATGCACATCCATATTTTTACAGCATTATTCACAATAGCAAAAAAAAAAAAAATGGAGCCAAACTAGACATCCCAGGAGAAAAATGGATAAGCAAAATGTGGCATATGTCCAAAAAGAAATTTTACTCAGCTGTAATGATAATTAATTTATGGAATTTTCTGGGGGAACAAGCAAATGAGTCTAGAAAGTTGTACTGGCTAGTTTTGTGTCAACTTGACACAGCTGGAGTTATCACAGAGAAAGGAGCTTCAGTTGAGGAAATGCCTCCATGAGATGCAATTGTAAGGCATTTTCTCAATTAGTGATCAAGGGGGAAAGGCCCCTTGTGGGTGGGACCATCTCAGGGCTGGTAGTCTTGGTTCTATAAGAAAGCAGGCTGAGCAAGCCAGGTGAGGCAAGCCAGTAAAGAACATCCCTCCATGGCCTCTGCATCAGCTCCTGCTCCCTGACCTGCTTGAGTTCCAGTCCTGACTTCCTTTGGTGATGAACAGCAGCATGGAAGTGTAAGCCGAATAAACCCTTTCCTCCCCAACTTGCTTCTTGGTCATGATGTTTGTGCAGGAATAGAAACCCTGACTAAGACAAATTGGTACCAGGAGTGGGGTATTCCTGTGACAACCTGACCATGTTTTGGGGAGGTCTGTGGAAGGACTTTGCAACTTTGGTCTTGAAGATCCATTTGTTGTTAAGAGCTCTGTGGGATGTTGTGTAGGAGCTTGGAAGATAATGTTGAGAACAGTGCAGAAGATGGAGGCCTGGCTTGTGAAATTTCAGAGGGAAAATTAAAGACTCTTTTCAGGGCCATTTCTGTTTTGATTGTGAAGATTCTGTAGTTCTGGTTAGCTGGGGCTGAAGAATCAGCTGTGATTAACAAGATACCAGAACTACTGAAGCAAAAGCTTTGCATTACTGGGACTATTGATGCTGGTTAGCTGGAGCTAAGAAATTAGCGGTGATTAAGAAGAGACCAGCATCATTGAGGTGACATCTTCTGGGAAGTGTTTTCTGAGAGCACAGTGGCTGTGTTCCAGATATAGCCAAAGTTGTACCTTGTGCTGTGGCTGGACTTGGTAATGTGTAAGAGTCACCCAGGTGGTACTGGTTTTGAAGGCATGAAGGAGTTGAGCAGAACAGCTGAGGCTTGGCACTGTGAGAGGCCATGGAAGGCCATTGGTGAAAGTCCAGCCTCATTTGCAATTGATGGCCCAGGACTGAAGGGGTCATGCAGTGTTTTGGAGATGCCAGTACCATGAGATGACCACCAAGAACAGCAGCAGCAGTGGAGTACAGGCATCTGGAGCCTAGAGGATGACGCGTGTGCTACAAAGGGCCTGGCTGGAGAAGTGACCCAAGCCCTTGGAGGAGCCCAGAAGATTGTGAGTTGGATCCCAGACATTGGACAGTTGGAGATTGACTTTTGCTTTTGATTGTGACTGTGCCCTGATATTTTCCCTCTTGAAGGAAGAAACTGTTTTAGTGGAGCCCACAGTTAAGAGACTTTTAATTGTAAAAAGACTTTGAATTTTAAAAGAGATGGATATTTTAAAGAGATTGAAAATTTAAGAATATGTAAAGACTGTGGGACTTTTAAAGTTATTTAGAATGGGGATGAATAAGATTGTAAGGGTTGAGGCTTACTAGTGATGTTTTTGTGTGTCAAGTTGACAAGGGGTCAATTGTACTGGCTAGTTTTGTGTCAACTTGACACAGCTGGAGTTATCACAGAGAAAGGAGCTTCAGTTGAGGAAATGCCTCCATGAGATGCAATTGTAAGGCATTTTCTCAATTAGTGATCAAGGGGGAAAGGCCCCTTGTGGGTGGGACCATCTCAGGGCTGGTAGTCTTGGTTCTATAAGAAAGCAGGCTGAGCAAGCCAGGTGAGGCAAGCCAGTAAAGAACATCCCTCCATGGCCTCTGCATCAGCTCCTGCTCCCTGACCTGCTTGAGTTCCAGTCCTGACTTCCTTTGGTGATGAACAGCAGCATGGAAGTGTAAGCCGAATAAACCCTTTCCTCCCCAACTTGCTTCTTGGTCATGATGTTTGTGCAGGAATAGAAACCCTGACTAAGACAAAAGTATTATGTTAAGTGGCTAAGACTCAAAAAAAAACCAAAAAAAATAATAAAATAAAATAAAATAAAATGCTTCTCTCTTACATATGGATCCCAAAACTTAATGTTTGTGTATTTGCAAAGAAAGAGCTGTCTATCAGGAGCAAAACACTCAGTAAGGCCCTGTTAACTCTGATCCATAATTCACTATGGTAGGCACAGGGTTTTATAGGCAAATAGTAAGCAGCCACAGCTACTGTCTCTTCATGACTGTAGAGGATGTGTCATCCCCCGAAAGATAATCGACAGCTCCCATCTCAGTCTTCCTGCTCTTGTGTCTTTCTCCTTCCTTTTCAACAATATCTGAGCTCCAGAGGAGGCAGCATAAATGTCTTCTGTGGGGATAGTAATTGTCTCCTGCTATGCATCCACTGAGGCATACACTAGAACGGTTCTAAACCCATGGTAATACAGATGACCCTGGATAAATGCAGTGAGTCTAAATAAACATATAAAAAGACATTAAATATGGGAAAGGGATATACAGGGTTTTATCTAGGGGAGAGATGACATGAAGAGGTGTTGGAAATTAGAGTTCTAAAAATGTACATTCTACATGTAGGAGATTATCAAAAGAACAAAATTTATTTCAAAGTAGAGGGGTGTGATAGTGAGTTAGGCTATGAAATTAGGTAGAAGGCATGTAGGCAAGAGCTCTTATGGATGACAAAGGGCATAGGTGACAAGGAAGTAAAAGAAAGACTGCCAGAAGTGGGGTTGACAAGGGTAAAGGGAATCTTGAGAGAAGCAGGGAAAATAAAAATAACAAAAGCAAATTTCATTTCTCATTGCTAAAAGAAAACTTAATTATTTGTATTGTAATACAAAATAAAAATTTTCAAAAGCCAAATATGAAAAATAAATGTTGTATTACATATCAAGGTGATTAGACATGACCAAAAATATCTGGGAGGGAAGATTTGACTGTTCCCCATCAGTGGTAAATCTTTGAGGAGACAGAAATGTTTGCCCTGATTTAGCCAGTTCAAATAATATATTTGAATCAAAAACATATATAGTGCCCTATGAAGTGAACAATTTTATGACTCTCAATTTCAAAATAAGCACATTGAATTTATAAGCATGTAAGAAATAGTATATCATTTTTTTGGTTTTTTTTTCCATTTTTTATTAGGTATTTAGCTCATTTATATTTCCAATGCTATACCAAAAGTCCCCCATACCCACCCACCCCCACTCCCCTACCCACCCACTCCCCCTTTTTGGCCCTGGCGTTCCCCTGTACTGGGGCATATAAAGTTTGCGTGTCCAATGGGCCTCTCTTTCCAGTGATGGCCGACTAGGCCATCTTTTGATACATATGCAGCTAGAGTCAAGAGCTCCGGGGTACTGGTTAGTTCATAATGTTGTTCCACCTATAGGGTTGCAGATCCCTTTAGCTCCTTGGGTTCTTTCTCTAGCACCTCCATGGGGAGCCCTGTGATCCATCCATTAGCTAACTGTGAGCATCCACTTCTGTGTTTGCTAGGCCCCAGCATAGTCTCACAAGAGACAGCTACATCTGGGTCCTTTCGATAAAATCTTGCTAGTGTATGCAATGGTGTCAGCGTTTGGATGCTGATTATGGGGTGGATCCCTGGATATGGCAGTCTCTACATGGTCCATCGTTTCATCTCAGCTCCAAACTTTGTCTCTGTAACTCCTTCCATGGGTGTTTTGTTCCCAATTCTAAGGAGGGGCATAGTGTCCACACTTCAGTCTTCATTCTTCTTGAGTTTCATGTGTTTAGCAAATTGTAGTATATCATGACCTAATAAGAATTTTTAAGGATATGAAGTGTTGGTTTGACGTGTGAAAATCTTGGGATTAGAGCGATATCTCGGGGATAAGAATGTTTGCTGCTCTTCCAGAGGACCTGAGTTTGACTTTAGCACCCACATCAAGCTGCATACACCTACCTGTATCTTGGCATATCTGATACCCTCATGTTCTTTCAGTGGAAACTCACACACAGAAACACTCAAAAACATAAAATAAAAATAAGTCTTTAATATTTGAAAACTAACCAAAAAGCCTTACCACATTAGCACATCATAAATGAGAAACAAGTATCATCTCACTAGATTCATGAAGAGTGTTTACCAAAATTGAACATCAATTTCTACTGAGAAAATTGTCAGGCAACTAGAAATAAAAAGTAACTTTCTAAATCAGAAAAAAAAAAGGCCTTCAATAGAAAATCTATAGTAAGCCTCTAAGCTAACAATAAAATTCAGAACAATTCCCCTCAAAATCAGTAACAAGGTAAGGATGTTGATTTATGCCATTTTTACTAGAAGATCTACCTAGTGCATTTTAAAATTATTTATTAGATTAAGGAGAGGTCCTTGGTCCTATGAAGGCTCAATAGATGCCCCAGTGTAGGGGAATCAAGGGTGGAGAGGTGGGAATGGTTGGGTGGGTGTAAGAACACCCTCATAGAAGCAGGGGGAGGGAGGATGGGATAGGCTGTTTCCTGGAGGAAGGGAAACCAGGAAAGGGGATAACATTTGAAATGTAAATAAAGAAAATAGCCAATAAAAAATGAAAACAAAAATTAGGTTAAAATATAATAACATCATTTACCTCCTTTTCCCTTCAATGCCTCCCATATGTCTCTCCTTGCTCTCCTTCAAATCCATACCCTCTTTTTTCATTAATTACTTACATACAGATAATATTTCTAAATGAACATTTACAATCTGCTTGTCTGTATATTAGTTTTCATGGATGATCATCTAGTATTGGATAACCAGTTGGTGAGCTCTTTCCTGGGGAAGACTATTTCTCCTGCTCTCAGCATTCCTTGGTTGCCTGTTCTTTGTCTAGGGTTGCGGCCTCCTGAGCTCTCCCTTATTAGCAGGCTTATTGATATATTTCTTGTTTATCACATGTTTAGGTAATCATATTGGTGAGACTTTATGGGTATACATGCTGCCATTTCTAGGAGATACAATCTCACAACAAACTTCCTATTCCACTTACTCATATAATCTTTTCATCTCCTCTTCTGAAACAGGCCATGAACCTTAAGTATAGGCATTTTATTTAAGATGTGTCATTTGGGGCTAGGCTCTATAACCTACATTTTGGTTGATTGCCATTTTCAGTAGTGGTATCAGTCTTTTACAAAGAGGAGTTTTCTTGAGGATGGCTAAAGATTATACTTTTCTATGAGTACAAATAAAAATATTTACAATGTCCTTGAAAATTGTGCTGGTTTAGTAAAGTACTGGTTACCTATTCTCCTCCAAGACCCATGGACTTCACTAGCCGTGGGTAATTAGCTACAGTACCAGATATGATTTCCTTCTTGTTGCACAGATATTAAGGATAAATAGGGAACAGTTGGTTCATGCTAAAGCATGCATATCAATACTGCACACTCAGTTTATCCTGCCATTTCCGTCATTAATTTAGTTCATAGGTGATATAATTGGGCAGGACAGTTGGTTGTCTTCCTTATTTGGAAGTATCATGACTATGAAAGCCACTCTGAAGAGAGGAAGTTTTCAGATCATTTTCAGTCCAAAGGTCTCTGGATCCTGTGTCTGAATTTTATTCTGTCTTCACAATTGGAACTTACCTTCCAGCTCTAGGATCAAGCAAGGGCAATAGCAATAGCTGGTATGTTTCTGGAGTCTCTTTGGCAACCCTGTCTAACAGCTGAAAAGAAGGTTTCTCATGCCTAGTATTGGGTGTTTTCATAGATAGATGTTTGGCTGGGGGAGGGGGGACTGTCATCAACCCAGATGGAGAATTTACATTTATCCACATGTGTCACAGAACAATTTTAGTTGTAGAGTTAATGGATGGTTCCTTATGAGATTTTCAGGCATATATATACTGCTATTTTACCCTCCTTATACCTCTCTCATTATATATATATATAATGGCACCTCCCCTGAAGTTTGGTTATCTATGCTCAAGAATTAGTCAGCATCTGAGTTCTCTGCTCTTGCACCCCACGGATTTATGGATCCATTGCACTGGGATGAGAGAGACTCGACAATCATTGATCAGCCCTTGCACATCCACATTGCTGAGGTTTCCTCATTGCACGCGGTAGGGTGATCATGATTTCCCTGCTAATTCATTCCCTTAAAACTTGGCTGGCCTCTTTTGTTGAGTTCGCCCTAGGTCATTTAGCAGTTACTGTCACACAGCACCACGGTATCCAGAGACGGGCAACTTTCCTCATGCACAGACCAACCTAAGACACGGGGCCTGGTGGCAATAGGGTTACCCTATGATGGGTAAGGCTGTGACACTAGAGGAACGACCTAAAACAGGAGCCACGGCAGATGGACATAATTGCACAGGCCTAGTCTAGCAGCCACGGCAGATGGACATAATTGCACAGGCCTAGTCCAGCTTCATTTTATTAAAACAAATATATATATATATATATATATATATATATATATATATATATATTCCTCTCCACTAATGAGAGTCCCTCCTTTAGTCTAAAGCCCACTTGAAACATTATTCCAAACCCTACCCCGCAGACAACATCCATTCATACTTACGTAGTTTCTGAAGTTATCCTAGGTTATGTACTCATAGCTGAAATTTTCAATCTAGGTGCCTCAGTTGAGAGAAAACAGGTGATATTTGGCTCTTTGGGTCTGAGTTACATCATTCACTATGGTCTTTTCTAGTTATATCAATCTAACTGCAGATTTCATAATTTCATTTGTCTTTAGAGCTGGAGTATTACTTAGTGTATGTGAACCATATCTTCACTATCCATTCATTTAGGATGTTTTCATTTCCTTACTTTTGTGAATCAAGTACCAATGAATAAGGTTGAGTATACTCATGTTGTGTAGGAAGTACACAACTTTGGGCATATGCAAAGGAGTGGTGTGCCTGAATAATACCTTAGATTCATTTTGAGCTTCCTGAGTTATCCACACTGATTTCCACGGTGACTGTATAGGAAAACAATGCTTATCTCAGAAGGAGTCAATGGAAAGAGAATAAAAGATAGGATGAATCAAAACCAGAAAAAAATTAGCATAATTTTATATGTGTAAATAAAACTCAAGGCATTTAAAGAAGATGACATCTTCAAGGAAGAAATTATATATGTGTGTGTGTGTGTGTGTGTGTATACATATGTATGTATATACATATATGTATATATAGGTGTGTATATATGTATATGCATATATATATGTATATATATATATATGTATATATATATATATGTATATATATATATATATGTATATATATATATATAGAGAGAGAGAGAGAGAGAGAGGAGGGGGATTAAGAATAAGCAATCATTGTCCATGGATGTACTATAAAAATCAATGTATATTTTAAGTAATAATGACAACCATAAATTCACTTCATTTTAAAGTAGTTATTTTACATGCTTTAGATTTGAATGAACATAACACACGGGTCTTTACATTGTGACTGCTTTTATTCATTGTCCAACCTGTATGCTTAATCGTTTTAGGGATCCTTTTACTTTAATGTATTCATAAGAGTTCTTCCAGATAGCATCTCATTTTCTAAAGAATGACCTTCTAGAATCCAATTAAATTATTAGTTTAAGTTAACACCTGACGATAGCTCAGTTCTTTAACTCTATTTTAATGGTACCTTCTATTTTGAAAGTGGAGATCTGATCATCCTTGGTTCCAGACACATCTTCAGGAACCGAATCTATTCCTTCAGACATTTTATCACTTGTCAAAGTAGTAGACTCTAATTCTTTCTCTGAGATGTCTGCTACCTGGGACAATCGATGTTCTTTTAGTAGAACCTGATCTGCAGGGGTTTGTTCTGAAGGTGGAAGTGGATCTTCAGCAGGCATCTTTTCCACACGAAACTCTTGCATAGTAACCTCGTTAGTTTTTAAAGGCAGATCAACACCAGGAGACTCTTCTACAGGGGTCTCAGGTGATAAAGGCTGGACATCAACAGAAGCCCTTTTAGGGCTCTCTTCAACCGATGTTAATTGTGCTTCCACAGTGGCTTCTTGTGCAGGAGCCCCCTCAGATAAAGGAAACCTAACTTCAGCTGCAGTGGCCTCTTCTTCTGAGACCACTTCGGGAAAGCCTTCCTCAGCTGGTAGAGGCTGATTTTCAACTGGTGACATTTCTGTAGGAATATCGTCAGTTTGTAGAATCTGAATTTCTGCAGGAGCCTCGTCTGTAGGAGCTAATGACGAAGGATGAACAGCAGAATCCTCTCTTCCAGTATCTGCCTCAGATGCTGGAAGTGGAGCTTCAATAGGGTTTTCTGCTATTGGAGCACCCTCAAATGATGAAGGCTGTGTTTCAACAGTGTCCTCTCTTGCAGGATTTTCATCAGCTGGAAGAGCCTGAGATTCAGCTGGTACACCTATTGCAATGTCCTCAGTTGGCAGAGGTTGCACTTCAAATGGTAAATTATCTAAATGGATCTTCTCAACTTCTTCTAGAGGAAGACTTTCTAAAGGAGCCTTCTCAAAGGATGGAGGCTGAACTTGTGCAGAGGCTTCTTCAGCAGTGGACTCACCTGATAAAGGTAGGACCTGTCCAGGACTTTCCTTAGCTTGTGGAACCTGAACTTCTGTGGGAACATCATGTGTAGGGCTCTCCTCAGTTGGTGGAGGTGGGACTTCTGCAAGGCCCTCTTCAGCTGCTGGAGATTGAACTTCTACAGGGGCCTCCTCAGTTGCTGGAGGTAGAACTTCTACAGGGGCCTCCTCAGTTGCTGGAGGTGGAGCTTCTTCAGGTCTCTCTGCAGTTGGTGGAAGTGGAACTTCAGAAGAGCCCTCCTCAGCTGATGAAGATGGTACTTCTGTAGGGAACTCCTCAGCTGGTGGAGGTGGAACCTCTGCAGGCCCCTCTTCAGTTTGTGGAGGAGAAACTTCAGCAGAGCCCTTCTCAGCTGGTGAAGGTGGCACTTTTGTAGGGGCCTCTTCAGCTGGTAAAGGTGGAACTTCTTCAGGGCCCTCTTCAGTTAATGGAGGTGGAACTTCTGCAGGCCCCTCTTCAGTTAGTGGAGGTGGAACTTCTGCAGGGACCTCCTCTGCTGGTGGAGGTAGAACTTCTGCAGGGACCTCCTCAGCTGGTGCAAGTGGAACTTCTGCAGGCCCCTCTTCAGTTAGTGTAGGTGGAACTTCTGCAGGCCCCTCTTCAGTTAGTGGAGGTGGAACTTCTGCAGGGGCCTCCTCTGCTGGTGGAGGCAGAACTTCTGCAGGGGCCTCCTCAGCTGGTGCAGGTGGAACTTCTGCAGGCCCCTCTTCAGATAGTGGAGGTGGAACTTCTGCAGGCCCCTCTTCAGTTGGTTGAGGTGGAACTTCTGTAGGGCCCTCCTCAGTTGGTGTAGATAGAACTTCTGCAGTCAGGTCTTCTACAGTTCCCTGTTCAGTTGATGGAGGCAGAACTTCTGAAGGAGCCACTTCTTCAGAAGCATCCTCTGCTGATGGAGGCTGAACTTCTGCAGTAGCCTTATCTGCAGAGACTTCCTCAATTATTGGAGGCTTATATTCTTCAAAGACCTCATCAGTAGCAAATTTCTCATTTATTAAAATAGCACTTTCTTCAAAGTCTGCAGCTATCGGAAAATGAACTTCAGCAGGTACTTCTTTAGAAGTCTCTTCAGACAGAGGATGTTGAACTTTACCAGATGTCTCTTCAGCAATAGTAGACTCTGCTATTCCCAAGTCTTCAAGCATAGAGTCAGTTGTTAAAGCTTGAACTTTCTCAAGCACCTCTTCTGAGAATGGATCCAGATCTTCAACAGGAAGTTCTGAAGGAGCCATCTCAGTACCTTGAGGATACTGTTGATCAGAAGGCTTGTCTGAAAGAGCCCCTTGCACTAATGTAGGACTAATATCAGCAGGAGCCTCTACAGAAGAAAGCTTATCAGCTGGTGGAGCCTGTATATCCACAACGTCTTTTGCAGTTGTAGTGGCTGTCTCAGCTGCAGAGGTCTCTTCAGCTGGAGATGGTGCTTGGATAGGGATCTCCTCTGTCAAGAAGAGCTCTCCTTTAACTGTGGCCTCACCATTTGATAGAGCCTGTAATTCACCAGAAATCTCCCCTTCAGTGAAAGACATCATGACATCAGGAAGTTCTTCAGGTGATAGTACCTCTATTTCAAGAGAACCATTTATTTCAACCAAAGGATCTTCTTGTGCAATAGGAATTGTTTCTTCCTTCGACTTAGTCATGGAGCTACCTGGAATAGACCTGATAATAATTTCTAACTCACTAAAGTAGGTCTGTTGTTCTTTGTCCACTTTTTCTTTTGGGCAAATGTATATCAGGCTCCAGTCACCAGTACAGCTGGTCTGTTGAGATCTGTCTATTAAATGACTGGTGGGTCTGCTTGTTGGAATCTCTACTTCTGGAATACTCTGTGGCAATTCAGGAGCTATTTCTCCAACACCAGCTGTGTTTTCTTCAAGTTTAAGTGTTTTATCAATGAATATAACTTCCACTTTTTCTTCCACAATAGGTTCTGTCTGAAGAGATTTGTCAGTCATATCCTGGACATGCTTTCTCTTCATCAAAGTTTTCTGAAGTTGAGAGGACAGCCTAAGAGACTCATATTCTTTTCGAGAGTAGTTGTCTTTACTTCCAGGAATATTACCAATACTATGAGTAGCTTTAGGGGCAGGAGGTTGTACTGAAGCCATGGCTTTCCTTTTTTCTGTTATTTCAGTTTGCTGGGACTTATCTACCATTGGTTGGCTGGGTCGTCTTCTCCTTCTATATTCCTGCCTTCCTAATGATATAGGCTCTTCAGGTTCTTCACATTCTTCCATTTCTATGACTGATGATATCCAAATTTATCAGTTCAATCAATTAATCATTAAGAATCATAAATGTACCAGATGGTTACACCTTTGCCTTCCTTCATTGACTTTTTTTAAATTGAGCTCAAGAAAAAATAATTCATGAATTATACCATCCTTGACTACACTCCTGTTGGATCCAACCTTACTCATTCATCTTCTTTCTTGGTTTGTTTCTGTTAGGACAAATCTCACTTTTAGAAGCTTCCCTCAAGGGTCTGTGACATCACAACCAATTCTTACAAAGTTCCAGAAGTTATATTCTCAGCAGTTTTCATCTTGTATTCACACAAGCAATGACAAAAATAGTGTCTACTTTTTTAAAAATCTAGTTGAAAGGAGAATGTCTTTCCCAGAAGAACAACAAATTAACCTCAAGAAAGCCACTAGTAATTAAAGGTTTTTGAGCTTGCAACATGTTTGTTTTCCTGAAATTATAAAATATAACTCAGCATCCTAGAGCAGGTTTTCAATTATTAGAGTTAATATATGTGTAGAAATGTCTGATAAATAGACATTTATAGGACTTGAAAAGAGGCTGCTACTCTTTAGAAGATCCATGATTCAGAAGTCAATATCCATGGAATCTCCATTCTGCTTTCAAATTTCTTCTGTTTTCATTGAGGGAGTTTCACAGGGATGAAAGGGAAATGAGAGAGGTGGAGAGGAGAGGCTACTCAGAATATATTGTATACATTTATTAAATTTTTAAATAACAAAATTAATCAATAAAGAATTGTATTGAAGTGTTGGAAAAGATAAATGCCACTGAAACAGATCATAGGTGGCAAGATGGAATTTTATATAGAGATAGAGATGATGTAGAGATAGATAGATAGATAGATAGATAGATAGATAGATAGATAGATAGATAGATAACCTCTCACTCATATATAACACAAGACTACTACAAGCTAGAGATTGGGCAAAGATATGCAAAAATACACTAACAAAAATCATGAAAGAAAAAAGTTTAAAAATGAATTCCAAGGAGTCAAAATAATGAACATTCACTAAATCATTAGTCTGAAAATATTTCAAAATTTTCCTTACTACTTCTAGACAACATGAAAGCAATTGAACAATCCCTATTTTGTACACAGAGGTATTATGGATACATCCTTATACCATCCTCCAAATTCATAAATTAAAACCTAAACCCAGAGTTTCTTCTAAAAACTACCTACAAAGTAGGTAGACACAGATCAACTATGTCTGAAACATTGATTATCTTAGACTTCCAAGTCTCCAGAACTCTGAGAATTCATATGCTTAACAACTGACTGAATATTACAAAATAATCAATGAATATTACCAATATAAGTAGATGATAAATATCTGTGATGCCTATTATTTTAATCATTACACATTTAATTCATATATTAAAATGTCAACATATGATTGAAACTTGACCTATATATATGTACAATTGCTATGTCAATTTAAACTAAACATACATTAAGAATTTTACCTTACAAAAATTATGGTCAAACTATCATAGTATATTTATTCTTTGTTTCTACTAGTAATATTGAGTTCCTAGCCATGAATGATCATGTGTAACATAATCAATGAATGACTTTGCCTAAGTTTCTAAACAGGATTGTGGGCAGTGCACGGAGCATCTTCTCATTCTAATTTTTTAAATTGAAAATAGAATCTTTTCTCATACCCTATATCCTGATTATTGTTTTCCAGATCTTACTCCTCCACGTTCCTCCACCAAACTCTGCTCTCCTCTGGATCCACTCCCCTTCTGTCTCACATTAGAAAAGAAAGGGCTTCTAAGGGATAAAACACAACAAAGTAAGATGCAAAAGATAAATCAAAAACCATCACATTTAGGTTGAGAGAGGCAACCCAGCAAAAGACAAAAGGGCACAAGAAAATGTGCAAACATTAGAGACACACTCATTCACACATTCAAGAATCCTACCAAAATATGAAGCTGAAAGCTACATTATATAGTGCAGGACCAGGTTAGACCCTGTCAGTCCTGGGCTTGCTCCTTCAGTCTCTGTGAGTTCCTATGAGCCTTGCTCAGTTGATTCAGAGAACCTTGATCTCCTGGTGTTCTCCATCCCCACTGGATCTTATACACTTTCTTCCTTCTCTTCCATGGAGTTCCCTAAGCTCTGAAGGGAAGGATTATGTGTAGACATCCATTTAGATCTATGAATTTAAAGGACTCTCTCTGATTGTGGTTCTCAGCATCTGTTTCTGTCTGTTGCAGAAGGAAGCTTCTCTGATGATCTCACATTATTTCTTTTTTGTTTGTTTTTATTCTTTAATTTTTTTTTATTGTCCAGTCATTATCCCCCTCCAGGTCCACCCTCTGACTGTTCCTCAGTCCATTCCTCCTCCCCTGCTTCCCCACCCCCACCCCACCAAATACCTTGAGGACTCAAGTCTCTCCAGGGTTAGGTACATCTCTCATTGAAGCCACACCAGGAAGCCCTCTACTGTATATTTGTTGGGGGACAGGGGGTGCTCAGACTAGTTCATGTATGCTGTCTGGATGGTGACTAAGTGCCTGAGAGATCTCAGGGGTCCAGGTTAGTTGAAACTGCTGGTCTTTCTATGGAGTAGGCCTCCTCTCCAGCTTCTTCCAGCTTTTCCCTAATTCAGCCACAGGGGTCACCAGCTTCTGTCCATTGGTTGGTTGTTAAGTATCTGAATTTGACTCAGCTGCTTGTTGGGTCTCTCTGAGGGTAGCCATGCTACGTTCCTGTCTGTAAGCACACCATAGCATCAGTAATAGTGTCAGGCCTTGGATCCTCTCCTTGAGCTGAATATTATTTTGGGCCTGCTGCTGGACCCCCCTTCTCTCAGGCTCGTCTCCATTTTTGCCCCTGCAGTTCTTTCAGACAGGAACAATTCAGTGTCAGAGGCTTTGACTGTGGGATGGAAGATTCCTCCACCTGCCTTTCTACTGGAGGTAGACACTACAAGTTCCCTTTACCTATTGTAGGGCATTTCATCTAAGGTCCCTCCCTTTGAGTCTTGAGAGTCTCACCTCCCTGGTCTCTGGTACATTCTAGAGGGTCCCTCACCTCCTGCCTCTCGAGGCTGCCAGTTTCAATTCTTTCTGCTGGCCCTCGGGGCTTCAGTTCTGTTAACCCCCAATACTCAATCATGTTTCCCTTTTCCCCTCCCTGGTCCCTTTCCCACCCAGGTCCTTCCCTCCTTTGACTCCCAACCCTGTGATTTCTTTCTTCTCCCTCCCAAGTGGGACTGAGGCATTCTCACTTGGCTTTATGCTTATGCTTCTAAATTTAAAAGAAAAGGTGGGAAAGAGCCTCAAACTCATTGGCATGGTGGGGGTATTCCCTTAATTGTTCAAAGTCCTTAGTGATAAGTGATCAAATTAAAATGACCCTGATATTCCACAGTACACCAACAATCAGAATGACTAAGATAAAAAAAAAAACTCAGGTGACAGCACATGTTGGGAAGGATGTGGAGGGAAAGGAGCACTTTTCCATTGCTGGTGAGATTGTAAACTGATATAACCACTCTGGAAATCAACCTGGACCTTCCTCAGAAAATTAGAAATAGATCTACCTGAAGTCCCAGCTATACTACTCTTGAGCATAGGACCCAAAAGATGCCCCACAATACCACAATGGCACTTTTTCCACAATGTTCATAGCAGCCTTATCTGTGATATGCAGAAGCTGGAAACAACCCAGATGCCCCACAACAGAACAATGGATTTTAAAAATGTGATTCATTTACACAATAAACTTCTACTCAGCTATAAAGAATGAGGGCATCATGAGTTTTGCAGGCAAATGGATGGAACTAGAAAATATCATGCTGAGTGAGTTAACACAGACCCAAAAGGATATATACTCTCTAATAAGTATCTATTAGCCAAAAAGTTACAGAATATCCAGGATCCAACCCTCAGAACTCAAGCAGGTTAACAAGCTGAAGGGATCACACTGTTTCTCAAGGCCTATACATGTTCCCACAGTTGATTTAAGTGGCAGCAACATCATTACTCTCTTTTTAAGGCTTGGATACTTACCTTTCTTGGTAATCTCACATGATTTAACATTTCTCATTTGACTTATATCTATTAATTATTAAACTGTGTTTCCAAAAAATGAAATTGAAATCCTAGTCCTTAGCACCTGTGGGTGTGACTTTATGTAACTGGTGCCATGATAGTATGCTTCTTTATTCCAATACTTAAGAGACACAGCCAGGCAGATTTTTGTTGAAAGCCAGTCTTGTTTACATTGGGTTTTAGGACCAGCCATGAGATACTGTCTTAAAGTAAGTGTGTGTGTGTGTGTGTGTGTGTGTGTGTGTGTGTGTGTGTGTGTGTGAATATTTTATACTTTAAAGGATTGAGTAGGATATTTTAAAGAAAATATGCATGAAAGCTTGAGAACACAAAAGCAAATTCAACCAAGAGGAGTAGATTCCAGGAAATAAACTCAGGGCTCAAATCAACCAAGTGGAAACAAAAAGAAATATTCAAAGAATCAACCATACCAGGACCTGGTTCTTTGAGAAAATCAACAATAGCCAGAATACCTAGAGGGCACAGAGACAATGTCCTAATTAACAAAATCAGAAATTAAAAAGGAGACATAACAACAGACCCTGAGGAAATCCAAAACACCATCAGATCCTACTACAAAAAGCTATACTCAACAAAACTGGAAAACCTGGAAGAAATGGACAACTTCCTAGACAGATACCAGGCACCAAAGTTAAATCAGGATCAGATTAATGATCTTAACAGTCCTATTTCCCCTAAAGAAATAGAAGCAGTCATTAATAGTCTACCAACCAAAAAAAAAAAAAAAAAAAAAAAAAAAAGCCCAGGAATAGATGGGTTTAGTGCAGTAGTGCAGAGTTCAAGCAGACCTTCAAAGAAGACCTAATTCCAACTCTACTCAAACTATCCCACAAAATAGAAACAGAAGGTAATCCACACAATTCATTCTATGAAGCCACAATTACTCTGATACCTAACCCACATAAAGACCCAACAAAGATAGAGAACTTCAGACCAATTTCCCTTATGAATACCAATAAAAAATACTCAATAAAATTCTTGCTAACCAAATCCAAGAACACATCAAAACAATCATCCATCATGATCAACTAGGCCTCATTCTAGGGATGTAGGGATGGTTTAATATACAGAAATCCATCAATGTAATAATCTATTATATAAACAAACTCAAAGGAAAAAAAACACATGATCATCCCATTAGATGCAGAGAAAGCATTTGACAAAATCCAACACCCACTCATGATGAAATTCTTGGAAAGATCAGGAATTCAAGGCCCATAACTAAACATAATAAAAACGATATACAGAAAACCATTAGCCAACATCAAACTAAATGGAGAGAAGCTGGAAGCAATCCCACTAAAATCAGGGACTAGACAAGGCTGCCCCCATTCTCTCTATCTATTCAATATAGTACTTGAAGTCGTAGCCAGAGCAATTCAACAACAAGAGGACGTCAGGGGGATACAAATTGGAAAGGAAGGAGTCAAAATATCACTATTTGGAGATGATATGATAGTATGTATAAGTGATCTTGAAATTCCACCAGAGAACTCTGAACCTGATAAACAGCTTCAATGAAGTAACTAGATATAAAATTAACTCAAATAAATCAATGGCCTTTCTCTACACAAAGGATAAACAGGCTGAGAAAGAAATTAGGGAAACAACACCCTTCACAATAGTCACAAATAATATAAAATACCTTGGTGTGACTCTAACTAAGGAAGTGAAAGATCTGTATGATAAGAACTTCAAGTCTCTGAAGAAAGAAATCAAAGAAGATCTCAAAAGATGGAAAGATCTCACATGCTCATGGATTGGCAGGATCAATATAGTAAAAATGGCTATCTTGCCAAAAGCAATCTACAGACTCAATGCAATCCCCATCAAAATTCCAACTCAATTCTTCAACAAATTAGAAAGAGCAATCTGCAAATTCATCTGGAATTAAAAAAAAAAAAAACAAACCTAGGATAGCAAAAACTCTTCTCAATTATAAAAGAACCTCTGGTAAAATTACCATGCCTGACCTAAGGCTGTACTACAGAGCAATTATGATAAAAACTGAATGGTACTGGTACAGTAATAGACAAGTAAATCAATGGAATAGAATTGAAGACCCAGAAATGAACCCACACACCTATGGTCACTTGATCTTTGATAAGGGAGCTAAAACCATCCAGTGGATAAAAAGACAGCATTTTTAACAAATGGTGCTGGCACAACTGGCAGTTAACATGTAGAGGAATGGGAATTGATCCATTCTTATTTCCTTGTACAAAGTTCAAGTCTAAGTGGATCAAGGATCTACACATAAAACCAGAGACACTGATACTTATAGAGGATAAAGTGGGGAAAAGCCTTAAAGATATGAGCACAGGGGAAAAATTCCTGGTCAGAACAGCAATGGCTTGTCCTGTAAGATGGAGAATTGACAAATGGGACCTCATAAAATTGCAAAGTTTCTGTAAGGCAAAAGACACTGTCAATGAGACAAAAAGGCCAGCAACAGATTGGAAAATAATTTTTACCAATCATAAATCAGATATGGGACTAATATCTCACATATACAAAGAGCTCAAGATGCTGGACTCCAGAAAATCAAATAACCCCATTAAAAATGGGGTACAGAACTAAACAAATAATTCTCAACTGAGGAATACCGATTGGCTGAGAAGAACCTGAAAAAATCTTCAGCATCCTTAATCATCAGGGAAATGCAAATCAAAACAACCCTGAGATTCAACCTCACACCACTCAGAATGGCTAAGATCAAAAATTCAGGTGACAGCAGATGCTGGCGAGGATGTGGAGAAAGAGGAACACTCCTCCATTGCTGGTGGGATTGCAAGCTTGTACAACCACAATGGAAATCAGCCTGACAGTTCCTCAGAAAATTGGACATAGAACTACCAGAAGATCCAGCAATACCTCTCCTGGGCATATACCCAGATGTCCTACCTGGTAAGAAGGACACATGCTCCACTAAGTTCATAGCAGCCATATTAATAATAGCCAGAAGCTGGAATGAACCCAAATGTCCCTCAACAGAGGAATGGATATGAAAATATGGTCCATTTACACAATGGAGTACTACTACTCAGCAATTAAAAACAATGAATCTATGAAATTTGTAGGCAAATGAATTGATCTTGAATATATCATCCTGAGTGAGGTAACCCAATCACAAAAGAATACACATGATATGCACTCACTTACAAGCAGATATTAGCCCAGAAACTTAAACTATCCAAGATACAATTTGCAAAATACATGAAACCTAAGAAAAAGACCGAGTGGATACTTTATTCCTTCTTAGAATGGGGAACAAAATACCCATGGGAGGAGCTACAGAGACAAAGTTCAGAACTGAGACAGAAGAAAGGACCATCCTGAGACTGCCCCACCTGTGGATCCATCCCATATACAACCACCAAACCCAGACAGTATTACATATGATTTTGCTGACAGGACCCTGATATAACTATCTCTTTTTAGGCTATGCCAATGCCTGGCAAATACAGACGTGGATGATCACAGTCATCTATTGGATGGAACATGGTCCCTAATGAAGGAGCTAGAGAAAATACCCAAGGAGATAAAGGGGTCTGCAACCCTATAGGAGAAACAATAATATGAACTAACCAGCATCTCCCAGATCTGTGTCTCTAGTTGTATAAGTAGCAGAGGATGGCCTAGTCGGCCATCAATGTGAGGAGAGGCCCTTGGTATTATGAAGATCATATGCCCCAGTACAGGGGAACGCTAGGGCCAGGAAGTGGGAGTGGGTGGTTTGGGGAGCAGGACGGGGTGGTGATGGAATAGGGGGCTTTGGGGATAGCATTTGAAATATAAATAAAGAAAATATCTAATAAAAAATGCCAAAAAAGGAAGAGCGGAGAAATTTGTGGGGAAGGAACCTTGGCTGGATGTGATCCAAACACATGTGAAATACTTAAACAGAAAATGCAAATTGTGAAAAGTACTTTTAGGTGTTGAGGAAAGAAAGATCTATAGGGAAGACTTTGAAATTGAGAAAACATTAAAAAAAATAAGAGTTGAGTTAAAAAGCAAATGACACTTTCTGGGAAATTGTGAATGGAAGAAGACTGGGGTGGTGTGGCAGTACATGATATGTGCTAAAAGTAGTTATGAGGCACAGTGACTTGCAGGATACATCAAGAAATACTACTTTGTTTTACATACCAGAAAGTGACTTCTGTTCTCTGTATTCAGATAGCTATGGGAAGACGGGAAAATTGTTTGTACTACTGTACTGTAAATTACCACAAGTGTAGCCTCTTCAACCAACACAGATGTACTATCTCAGTTTCCATGAGAGTCAAGGTTCAGAGCTGAGGGAAAAAAATGAGCTGGGTTCTCTCATCCAAATAAATCCCAGCAGGCTAAATTGTATTATTCAGGGGAGCAATTGTAGCTAATGCTCAAAGCCTCTTCCTAGTTTTCTGAGCACCAGCAAAATGCTTCAGAATGCTCCTAACTCCAATTTTCTTGCTGGCTGACAACGAGATCAGCTTATAGGTCCTAGTGACTACTACCACATCCTGGTCAAAATAGTCCACTTACTGCATGAAGGTTGCAAGGACAATCACTTTTTAGTGTTCTAGAAGACAACCTTGTACATTGTCATACAACAAAACCTAATCACTGAAGTGAATATTCCATGCTATTTAGAGACTCCATGAATAACTACATGTTGTATACAAACAGGGTGCAGGTTGTGAATCTTGGAGGTCATCATAGAGTTTTATGTATCATAGATATAATAATAGAATTCCAATAATCATCCTGAAACCATGGCAAAGCCCTCATTAACATGCATTTAAAGGCCAAACAGAATTGAGATGGGAAAATATGACGGCAAGTAAGTAGTGAATTGACAGGAGTATGAATAGAAATGAGAAAATGGGATATTGGCCCATATTGTAATTAGCAAGAATTGAATTAGAACTAAGGGATAAAGGAAATGAACACTGCTGGGGGAGGGGAAATCTGTTTTCTTCAACTATGGGGCTCCTAGTAGCTTGCCTATGCTCTAGTGAACCGTGCCCATACCCATGTGCATACAGGAGCAATAATTAGACTCAGTGAGTTGGGATAGAGGGAGGGATAGTTTGGGAGTGGATGTGGTGCTGTGTCCGGGGCCATTTTGCCTGCTTCTGTGAAAGCCTGCCTGCCAGGCAGAGTCTAGGCAGCTCAGGGTTTCCTGGCCTGGTGACATATGAAACAATAAGAGGAGCTACACTTGAAGCTCAAGGCCAGGGGCTGAATGTTCTGTTAATCTTGGAGGAAGGGACAGGGAGACCTCTAGATGGGAATAGATATCCAATTATGTCAGCCATTGTCTCTGCTAGCTTGTGCCTTTGTTTCCCATAATCCTGCAAAGTACATAAGGCTTATAAAAATTAAACTCAGTGATGTCACAATGTTCACTGGACAGCCTTCCTGATTCCTAACTTTTGTCTCTGAGTCTTCTCTTCCATCTTTACGATAATCATCCTCACTCTTCTCTCAGTAGACTGTTTGGCTTGCACTGGCAGAATCAGTGCAGTGGTGTGATCTACAAACATGGATGAATATGATTTAAATACATTGTATGTATATGAAATTCTCAGTAAACAAAATTTATGATTGTTATTTTTCTCTAATCTTTTTTAAATGAATGGTTTTGAATGAATGAATGAATGAATGAATGAAGATGTTAGGGGGGGTTACTGCATGAACAACTCCAGATGTCATGGGAGTAGCAGGAGATAAACTTGTGAACATCATTGGAAATATGAACAATATTTACAACCATGAATTGGATGTGCTTACCTAACAAAGGCCAAAAAGATAAGAATGTCTACATTCGAGCCTGCTAACCAACAGAATACTTAATGTAAGACCTGAATAAAAGCTAGCAAAATATGGCTAAAGGTGAATGTACATAAACAGAACACTAGGAATTCAGGCAATAGGCACTACATCAGAGAATGTTTCTGATCTCTACTGCATTTGTCAACATGTTTAGCTGAATTTACTTAAGGCATTCGCACTGAAGGGCTCATCTTGAGGTTCTACAGCACATACTGGAAGAAGGAATCAGATCAGAGATTGAAAACTCTCAAAAAGATTTAAACTAAAGATGATAAAAAAAAGTATTTACTGTCATACGAAACAATTGGACATGTCCAATTTTAATAAGGAAATAGTACATAGCATATCTTTACTCTTTTAAAGAGTGTAATATCTTTTATTGACAACCTGGTTTAAAAAAAAGAAGACAAACTGGTATACCTAAGTATTTCTCTGAATTAATTACTTGTCTCTGGGGTGTTGTATAATATCTTCCTTCAAGATTAAAACCTTTCATATTAGAAAGAAGCTGGATAAGACACACAAGATATTAGAAAGGAGATGAAACAATGAGATGTTTTAAGGGGATGCGGAACCGTCTACCATGCAGGGAACTCCTTCAACATAGACAGGAAATCAGTAAAATTGACCTATGCTCTTTCATTTCCAAGCATAAGTAATCTTTAAGAACCTCCTGATAATTTTTTTAATTAGGTATTTTCTTCATTTACATTTCCAATGCTATCCCAAAAGCCCCCCATACCCTCCTCCCCCACTTCCCTACCCACCCACTCCTACTTCTTGGCCCTGGTGTTCCCCTGTACTTGGCATATAAAGTTTGAACATCCAATGGGCCTCTCTTTCCAATGATGGCCGACTAGGCCATCTTCTGATACATATGCAGCTAGAGACACGAGCTCTGGGGTGGGGTACTGTTTAGTTCATATTGTTGTTCCACCTATAGGGTTGCAGACCTCTTTAGCTCCTTGGGTACTTTCTCTAGCTCCTCCATTGGGGGCCCTGTGATCCATCCAATAGCTGACTGTGAGCATCCACTTCTGTGTTTGCTAGGACCCAGCAGTCTTTATGGGTCTATTCTGCCACATTGTATAAGGAAAGGTGGGGTGACAGTTACAGGAAAAGAACATGTAAAGATCATCTAATAACTATACCAAAAATCCAATGAACACGAACACACTTGATAGCATATTTTCACTTTTAAATATTGGTAACCAGTAAGAATTATGCTACTGAACAACAGTAGGGAGATGGTAACTATCAACAAACATTAATTTTAAAAAGATACAAATTATAAGCTTATTTTCATAACATAAGTATATTACTATATTATACACATATATGTATATGTATGCATGTTATATAGACAAGGTAGTCACTGAAAAAAGTAAAATGACATAGTTATAGGCTATATATTAAAGGATGAATACATTAAGTACTTTATCTTTTTTATGTTTCCATATGTTTCTCAGCAAATAGTATTTTTGGTTTAATTGAAAAAGATAAGGATAGTTATTATAAATTGATATTCTGAAGCAATTAAGATATCAACTATAAAAAATAATAGAATCAATCTGCATTAGAAAAGCTTAGTCAGAAGAGCATAAGTATAAACTGTCCAGTTAGCCTTACAATTGTTTTTTTCCAGGTGTTCAGAAAACCT